>NW_007730104.1:193433-194929 GCF_000696425.1 Galeopterus variegatus | reverse complement strand
CTGCCCCAGCCTGGCTGCACGCCAGTCTTCTGGAACACGGATACCTCCAGCGTTTGCACCAGCTCCAAGTCCAACCCTATCCTTGCTCTTTTCATGCTCACTTTTGAGTTTTTCCCACCCTGCCGCCTCCACATTAATGTGGGGATGGTGAATGGAAAATTCCAGAAATAAACAATTCGTAAATTTTAAGTTGTGCGCTGTTCTGAGTAGCTTGATGAAATGCCCACACGGTCCCGCTCAGTCTCACCCAGGCTGTGAACCATCCCTTTGTCCAGTGTTTCCACGCTATTGATGCTCTCCACCTGTTAGTCAGACTGACTGCTGCGGTGTCCCAGTGCTTGTGTCCAAGTACCTTTTATTTTACTTAATAATGGCCTCAAAGCACAAGAGTAGTGATGCGTGTTGTTACAATTGTTCTATGTTATTATTAGTTATTGTTGTTACTCTCTTACCGTGCCTCATTTATACATCAAACTTTACCATAGGTATGCGTGTATAGGAAAAAACATAGCACATACAGGGTTTGGTACTATCCGTGGTTTCAGGCGTCTGCTGGGGGTCTTGGAACGTATCCCCCATGGACAAGGGGACTACTGTATTGTGTGGTCTGTATGTCACTCATCCGGCCAGTAGTCATCTTCCCTATTAGAGCAGAAGCTCAAGGAGGCGGGAACTTTGACCTAACGTGCCGCAGCTGGTGCCTGGAGACATACGCGCGTGTTGACCAGGCTTCTGGCTTCTGTAAACTTGAGTTCCGACACCTGCCCTTCCTGCATGTGCCGGGCACACCTTGTCTGGAAAATCCGATGACGTGCCTGAGTCGCCTTGCCCGGGCCTCCCCATTCTCTTGTTGTCCCCCTCCTCGGGAGGAGGCACAGTCTTCAAAATACCAACCAACCAACCCAGAGCCCTGCCCCACAGCCTCCTGCATCAGACTCTCACACTCGGGGCCATTCTCCTCTAGCCCTTGTTACCCTGGGGCCACCAGATGAGGAGGGACAGCACCCACACCCAGAGCCCACTGACAATGACTCACACTGGCCAGTCCTCAGCCTGCTCGCCCCACCTCACCAGTCCCTTCAGGTGGAGACAGCAGTAAAGGCTCCTGCCCACACTGTCCCCTCTCCTGCTGCCTCACCAACACTTCGCCGTGTGGACAGACCCCACGGCATGGCGTGCCCCTCCTTTTCAGTCTGTGAGTAATGAGCTGTCTTTTCAATGGCAGCATCTCCTGCCCTGTTGGCCTCCCCACACCCAAGTCATAATAAAACCCAGGGAAGCAACCTGGCATGCTGCAGCCTTATCTTCCAGGTTGCAGAGGCCGTGACCCATCAGCAAGTTATGACCAGAAGGAGTGTGATCAGCAACACTGTCTAAAGCCCACACGTTCAGAGCAAGAAGGCAAACGTCTGTGACTGTGTTACTAATGATGAAAATCGTGAAATATTTATTTTCACTAATCTTAGTGGGAAGTGAATAGCAACCTTTTTTTTTTT
>NW_007730104.1:190414-191795 GCF_000696425.1 Galeopterus variegatus | reverse complement strand
GCTTAGCCTCTCCTGGGTCTCAGTTCCTGAGGAGGAACTGGGGAAGTCTCTGGGAGGGTGTTCCTGCTGCTAAACAGAGCAATACAAGAGGAGATGCCATCTTTTTCAGTGGGTGTTGCTGTGTCTGAGGGGGTTGTCTGGAACCAAACAGTGGTCACTGTGCTGCAGATGGCTGAGCAGGGAGCTGGGAGCCCTGGGTCCTTAATGCCACATGGAACCATGCTATTGCCAGGCTCCTTCTTGTGGAAAATAATGCTTTTTATCTTAAGTCCCTCTTAAGATTTTTTTTCAGCTGGTGTTACCACTATTCAGAAAATGTCCATGAAAATCTTGTGTACTACAAGCAGCTTACTGATTTTTTTTGTGTGTGGAGTACAAATACTTACAAGTATAATTGAACATAATGATGAGTTATGTATTTTTCTTTTGCAAACAGCAAACTTTTCTTGGACAACCAGTGGGACAAGTCCTGGAAGATGGTAAACACACATACACCTGGTCCCATCTCTGTAAGGGTGACAGTTAACAGAAAAGGAGTGACTGCTGCTCAGGAATATGCTTGTGTAAGGGGAANGATCCGAACCCGCGGTGGGAGTGTCGCTGCGCTCCCAGCGCCGCACTCTCCCGAGTGCGCCTTGGGCTCGGCCCATGAATAGCAACCTTTTTTTAAGATTCTTTCCTGATACCAATTGATAACTGCAGACTGTTCTTCCCACTGTGATAGAAATTACTGACATAATATAAGGAAAACCACATGGCCATGGAGTGGAATACTTTTCTTTGTCAGAAAACACTTTTTGAAGATGCACAGGAGAATGTTGTTGAGCGTTTGAAGAAATTAGTATTTCAATGACTATAAGTGAGGTAGGCTTGCTATATATTTGGTTGAAAGTCAAAATATTAATAGAAGTCTACCTATAGTATGGGTATTATTTATTTCAGTCATAGACAAGTAATTATTTTTTCTAAGCCATTAAAGAAGTATGTACCAGAAAAAGTATTCTTAAAAGTCAATGACTTTAATAACAACAATGTTTCATGGGCAAACAGCACAGGGCACCCATGGATGAGATGGCAATGCTGTTTTGACTGAGAACCAAAAGGGTCAGAGTCAAAGTTAGGAGACAGCAGCAGGCATGACATTTATTCTCAGTGTCAGAATCACCTGGAGGGTCACAGGCTAGCCCCGAGGTCCTGGGAGGGGCTGAGAATTTACATTTCTAAGGAGTTCCCAGTTGGCACTACGGTGAAGGGACCAAACTTTGACAGCCTTTATAGTATGTGGGGTCTTTACAAGGCCTTGGGAATGGGAGTTTAGGACGTCTTCTATTATGCTTTACTCTCTTCCTCTGCCCCAATCCTTGGCAGCATTCACCATCCT
>NW_007730104.1:187416-188644 GCF_000696425.1 Galeopterus variegatus | reverse complement strand
ATCATAGAGAGTTAAAATTGAGATTTTTCAAACAGAATTAGCAGTAGGTAATTCCATCTTCTCATTTAATAATATTTTATAGTAAAAGCAAACATGTTTCTTTGTATCACTGACAAAGTAATGTACATTATTTAAACTATTACTCATTTAACCTTTAGTTCATCTTTTAAAATATTCTCCAAGTATTTGGGTGTTTATTATATACACAGTATTAGTAAAGTGGTACATACCAATGGTACATGTGCAGATATTTGTCTAGTGACAGGAGTGTGAGACCACAACAATTTAGAAGGCATGGCAGGAGAACACCTGTCAACTTTCTCTAGTTATTCCGTCTTGATCTGCTGCCCAGGAACATACTGGAGTGAGATCCAGCATCAGCACAGCACTAGGCCCTCCCTGCTTGCCAGACTGGAGTTCTTCACCNCATTTATAGGTATAAAGAGATAATGTGTTCATACAGGGATTATTTTATTTAAATTTTTTGAAATGATAATAGTTACCTGGCATCAAATAATAAGTATATAAAGTACATATACATACACACATGGTACTTGAATATGTAAGTTATATTTGGCTGATGGAAGCCAAGGCAGACACGCGATAACTGAGTCCTGTCTTTTCAACGTTCTGTCATCTCCGGTCCCACCCACAGAATCACTGCACAGTCCCAGACATGCTGTGCTGCTNAGGGTGACAGTTAACAGAAAAGGAGTGACTGCTGCTCAGGAATATGCTTGTGTAAGGGGAAGAGGATCTTGAAAAAGAAAATTTGGAAACGTTACCACTGCTGTGTGGTTTTGTTGCCAAAGAAGATAAACCTATATCACTTAAAATAAAACACTTCTGAACCTGCACAAAAAATTGTGAACATAATTTCCTAATCTGTTTAAAAGTCTTCCAAATGGAGGGTTTCAGCAAATGAAAAATACCAAAATGAAAAACCTACAGGTCTGTCTTTAAAGACAACCAATGAATATTAGGGAGAAAGAAAATGTGTGATTCAAATTACAGCATCCTCTTGTGTTGGATCGAAAAATGTGCATTAAGATTTAGTATCACGAGCGTCTGCACTTAAGCCATGTTTCTGCATGAAGCATCTTTATGCCAACTACTAAACAATCTAAATAAACTAAATTAGAAATTAGAACAAGACCTCTGACTTATATCATAGAGAGTTAAAATTGAGATTTTTCAAACAGAATTAGCAGTAGGTAATTCCATCTTC
>NW_007730104.1:182112-185951 GCF_000696425.1 Galeopterus variegatus | reverse complement strand
TTCTGTCATCTCCGGTCCCACCCACAGAATCACTGCACAGTCCCAGACATGCTGTGCTGCTTGATAGATAGGCAAGAACATATTTAATTGTAAATATTCCTGTCTCGCTCCCACATAGATATGATACCACAGCAAGCTAGTTTAGTTCTCTTTCCTTAGGAGAATGAAGCCTTTTCTGACTCTCAGAAATGCCCTATCATTTAGCCATTTTACTCCCCATTCCATAGTGATTAATCTGTACTGATCCCAATTAAAGTTTGAAAAAGTCAGAGCCACTGCAAGACAGTTATTTTATGTTTGAGCTTGTCCTCCTTTTGTCCTGCTTCCTCTTTCTGGAGCTGTCTGTCTCGTACAGGAGCTTCCAGAAAGAGCAGGATCCTGCAGTTGAAGAAAGTGGCTCAACTCGGAGGCTGACAAGGCAGCCCGGCCAGAGCAGGGCAGGTTGCTGTGTAGTTAACCCGGGCAGCTGCAGCAAAGCACCATGGACTGGGCAGCTAAAAGGGCAGAAATCTATTCTCTTTTAGTTCTGGAGGCTGGAAGTCCAAGATTAAGGTGTTGGCAGGGTTGGTTTCTTCTGAGGCCTCTCTCCTTTGCTTATAAGTGGCATCTTCTCCCTGTGTCCTCACATGGTCATCCTTCTGTGTGTGTCTGTGTCCTAATCTCCTCTCCTTAAAAAAACACCAATCCTATTGGATTAAGACCCCACCCGTATGACCTCATTTAACCTTAATTACTTCCGTAAAGGCCCTGTCTCCAAATTCTGAGGTCCGGGGGGGTTAGAGCTTCAACACATCAGTTTTGAGAGGACAAAAGTCAGCCCAGAACCGTTGCCTGGCACTAATCCACAACATGGATATGAGGACCAGCTAATTGCCACATGTGAACAGATGCATGAGGACAAAGTACGTTTTGAAAGTGAAATATAACATATTAACAGCCTCATGTATTAGCATATGCTTTAGCCTGAGCTGCTGCTCCAAAATTGGACAGACTATTGGCTACACTTTGTAAAACATTTTACTTATATATATATATTAACATTAGTAGGCAATTTATGTATCCTAGGTTTAGGTTTGAGATATCAGGTGGCAAATTAACAGAAAGGAAACCTCACAATCAGGCAGTTAAGCAATCAGGTTGACTGAGTGAATCGTCCAATGGTCCTTATCAACTGCGTGTCTAGACACTGCCTGGTGCAGGGACACTCAGGGAGCAATACGGCCACTCTCCTTGCTGCAGATGGATGATAATCAAGAAAATGAGCAAAAGGCTGCATGATTAGAACTGTGATCAATGCTATGTAGGAGACGCATCTGGTACGGTGACAGGAAGCAAGAGGGGCTGCGCAGAGAAGGACTGCAATAGAAAAGCAACGTCTCAACCAGAAGGACCAGCCATGCGAGGAGGATGCAGGAATAGTCCAGGCAGAGAGCAGAGTGCATGGCAGTGGCAAGCTCAGGCACGGGAGCCTGCTGGAGATGAGAGGAGGCCTGCGCAGCTGCTGGCTCATGGTGAGCTGGGAAGGTGGGACAGGGGTCAGGCCATGAGGCCTCCGTGGGCTGTGCAAGGGCGACTGAACTTGAACTGCAACAGGACACGTGCGATTCTCCTTGTTAGAGAGATGGCTCCAGTGCCATGTGGACAGCAGGAGGAGGCACGGAACCTCAGCCCAATTGCGTCAGGACAGCCGGACAGCTGGTTATTCTGAGGGTTGGTGTTCGTCCCATGTGGACAGTGCTATTATTTTGTTAATTATTTTGAATGTCACTCATGGAGAGAAGCAGAACTGGCCAAGAGCAGGGGTTCAGACCAGAGACAGCGGTGGCTGGTAACAGGGAGGGACAGAAGAGAGAAGGGGACGGTTTGGTGGTGGAGTTGGAGTAGAAACCTCAGGGTAGGCTGAGGGGATGGGTGTGGGAAAGGAAGAGGGCCTCTGGGTGAGCCACTGGGTGGATGGTGGTGGTATTTAGTCACAGGACAGCGAAGATTATGGTAAGGAGAATTTCAAAAGTAGGCATGGACGTGCTCTTGAGAAACCTGAACGGGTACATCATGACATAGATTGCTGAATTTATGAACTCACAGGAGGGGACTGGTGGGGTGTGTAAATGTAAGCCCTGGGTGCAGATGATACCTTAAGTTGTGGGAACAGACGGCCTTCGGTGGCACTTGTTGCTTGTTGACTAAGTCAAGAGCCACACCTGCCTCCTTCCCTCCGGCCCTGCCCTCCTCTGCAGTGGCTGTACGGCAAATGCTCGCCTCTCCAGCCACTGTGGTGGGCGTGGCTGTGAGAGGCCACACGGGCACTGACATGTAAGTGCAGGTCAGCTGGGGGAGCCCGGGAAGCTGTGATGTTCAGAAACAGGGACAGACGTAGCTCACACCATTGGTGCCCCTCCTTCCTCCCTTGATGTGAAGTCAGTGGCTAGATTTCTGGCAACTTCCGTGCTACCGAGAGCACCAAAGTCAGCTCAGTAGTGATGGCAGAGTGAGAAGACAGGATTGAGCCGCTAAACCAGTACTCACAACCACCTACCTCTGGAATTCTTGCTACCAGAACAAACAAACCCTTGTTTGTTTAAACTATTGCATTCCAGGTGTTTCATTATTTGTATCCGAAGTAAAGAGGCAATACTGCCACATGGTTATAATCCCAGGTTCTGGAATTAAATACAAATGAGTTTAAACCCAGCCTCTGCCACTTATTACCCATGGGACCTTGAGCATGTTTCTTACCCTCTGCACCTCCAACTCCTCATCTGTAAATTACTGCACCTACCTCACAGGTGTGCACATAAGGATAAGGCAGGTTACTATAGGTAAGGTGCTGTCGCACAGTAGGGCTTTAACGTGTTGGTGTAAAAATGTTATTGCCACTGAAACATTCACCTGAGGGAGTAAACACAAGAGGCTCCAGTGCAGGAATGAAAAATGCTCAGTAACTGATTACTGAACACCGTGGGGAACTGATAAAATATGTTGACAGTATTTTCAGTACTATAATTGCTATAGTAATATTAAGAGAGGTTGGTGGAATCTTGGATATTTTGCGTTTTAGTTGAGCTACACCCTCATCTGTCTTTGAGCCTTTCATGTTTAGAAATTTTTTAAAAAGTCTGTTTACAGGAGAGTTTCTCTTTGAGGCATCACAATTTAAATATTCACAAAACACTTGACAAGCTTTGGCAAAATTCAAAGTGATGTTTTGCAGCTTTTGGTTCTTGGGTTTGTTTGCTTGAGCCTGCTAAAATTTAAACTTGCTTTATTTTCTGGTACCAGTTTGGGGAGGAGCTGGTTGTATGTTCCTGATTCTTTCATTCTTTCAATAAATATGAGTGAGCACTTGCTATGTCCTGGGCACTGCTGGTCAGTAACGACACAGCAGTAATCAAAGCAGGAAGCCCCCTGCTATGTGGAGCCTAGACTCTGGGGGTCTACAGCAGGGAGGGCACAGTGGAGGGGACTGAGGGCTTGGCTTCTGTCCAGGATTAAGATGAGGACAGCTGGACGCCCACCCTGAGCTCAGGGTCAAGAATTATCAATCTCTGCTCACCCATTCAATCCCAATCCAACAGAATGTGCTTCTCACTTGGGCAGCACTTGTAACCTCCTCTAAGGAACATGCAGGTGTCAGGTACTGATGTCAAGTCATATTTGGGTGCTGGTAGAGACTGGTTAACATTTGGGTAAAGGGAAGAAAAGGATTACCATTAACAGTAAAAAAAGAAAAAAAAAAGGGAAAAAAAAAGCCTATTTTACAGATGTAGAAGCCAAGACATAGAGAGGGTCATAACTTCCCCAAAGTTGCACAGGAAATTTGGAACATTTTGCTGTGGGGT
>NW_007730104.1:180429-181652 GCF_000696425.1 Galeopterus variegatus | reverse complement strand
TCATAACTTCCCCAAAGTTGCACAGGAAATTTGGAACATTTTGCTGTGGGGTTGGCGGCTACCCCAAGTTGTTTAAGTAGACATTGATTCCAAAAAACCTTCCGGCATTAGCATCTCAATGCGACTTTTAAAATCTACTATTTTTCCTGGTACAAGCACATGGTTATGTTTGGGAATTCATGAAGTCTTTAGAAAAATGAAGCTTTGGCTTGGCTTTGTAAGTGTGACAAGTTCTTCCTTTCTTCCAAGGACCAGAGCTTTGGGTCCACCCAGATTCCTAGTTCTGCATTAAGAATGAGCAGCTGCCCAATTGTGATCAGTATCAATAGCTAATTGCACTGTTTGAGAAAAGAAGAGAAAAACATTCTTGCAATTCTGTCAGCNTCAATAGCTAATTGCACTGTTTGAGAAAAGAAGAGAAAAACATTCTTGCAATTCTGTCAGCCACTAACAATCTAGTTCAACCATTCAGAAAAATCCAACTAAAATAAAAAGCAATAAATCAAAAACCAAACATTAGATAATATACAATTAGTAAATTGTCAGAACCTTAGTGGTTTAAATTCTGAACTCCTGACTTTAAGTTTGCTCTCCAAATGTTGCAAAGATTTAATGTAAAAAAGGAAACCATCAGAATACTAGAAATAAACATGGGTGGATCCCTCTAAAATTGTTGAGTGGGGAAGCCTAACACCAACTCAAAATCCAAAGGCTGTATAAAAAAGACCAATAAATTTGATTGCATTAAAAATACTTCTGCATGGGGGCCGGCCTGGTGGTGCACTGGAGAGTGCGCCGCTTGGGAGTGTGGCGGCGCTCCTGCCGNGTTACTGGATTGGTTAAGCTGAATTGTTTTATTCAGTCAATTCATTCAATACATTTCTTTTAGATGCCTGTGATGTGCAAGAATTGCTGAGACGCCAAGACGGAGGAGCCCTCAGGGAGCTATTTTGAGGTGATGTGCACAGGAGAGAGGAGACACACGTGATATCTGTGACACAAGGATGTTACTGGTGTCATAATAGACAAAAATAAAATCCAGAGGCTCAGCAAGTGTTCCAGCGTGATGGACTACTCAAGTCCTCCCTTCAGACCCGGACGCCCCCAGCGTCTGCAGCAGGTGCCATCGGAACAAAGCTTGGTTTCCTCCTGGGGACTGCGTGGGGCTGGCCTGGTGCTGAGGAGCCCTTCCTCCCATTTTCTTTTTTTTTTTTTTCCTTTTT
>NW_007730104.1:177157-177958 GCF_000696425.1 Galeopterus variegatus | reverse complement strand
ACACCGAGGGTTGCGATCCCGTTACCGGTCAGTAAAAAAGATAAAAAAGGAAAAAAAAAATACTTCTGCATGAAAAAAATAATAGAAGCAAAGTAAAAGCCAAATGACAAACCAGAAAAATGATTTGCTACTTAAATCACCCACAAAGTGCCAATCTCCTAAAAAAGCCACTAAGAAATCAAGAAGAAATACACCAACAAATGAATGTGGAAAAGTTGGCCAGGGACATGAAGGCAGAGTTCACAGAAACACAATATAAATGTCCCGTGAGCATGTGAAAAGAAGCTAAATCTCCCAGATGAGAGAAATGCAAACGAAAGGACACTGAGATTTTGGCAGAAACCCAGAAGTCTGACACTGTTGTCAAGGCGGTGGGGAAAATACTGAACTGGCTAAGTAGCTCTGTTACTCTCACCCCATGACACCTCTTTCACCAGGAGAGGAAACAGGAACGTTCTTTATGTAGTAATTGGAAAGAGCATCAGGACCTCTTGTCCGGTGAATAGAAGCAAGTGGCAGAACACTGCACAGAAGTGCCTGTTTTACTCTCTGTGGTTCCAGTTACCCGCAGTCAACTGCTGTTCGAAAATAATACATGGGAAACTCCAGAAATAAATAACTCATATACGTTAGATCGTATGCCGTTTTGAGCAGTATGATGAACTCTCATGCTTTCCTGCTCTGTCCTTCCTGGGATGTGACTCATCCCTCTGTCCAGTGTATCGACCCTGTCTGTACACGCTGTCCTCTGTCTGCTGTTAGTCATTTAGTAACCGGCTCAGTCATCACATCGACTGTGGC
>NW_007730104.1:174636-176339 GCF_000696425.1 Galeopterus variegatus | reverse complement strand
GCTGTCCTCTGTCTGCTGTTAGTCATTTAGTAACCGGCTCAGTCATCACATCGACTGTGGCGGTGTTGCAGTGCTTGTGTTCGAGTAGCCTTTATTTTACTTAGTAGTGGCCCGAAAGAGCAAGAGCAGTAGTGCTGGCAATATGGATATGCAAAAGAGAAGCCATAAAGTGCATCCTTTAAATGAAAAGATGAAAGTTCTCAACTTAATAAGGAAAGAAAAAAATTGAGCCTGCTGGGCTCAGCTCCCCCTGACCAATCTACCTGCAGGGGTAGCAGACAAGAGTGGCTAAAGGCTGGGACTCTGGGACAGGACTACAGGAGGAGCACAAGGCCGACCTGAGATTCATCCAGAGCCACCCCCTCGGTCAGAACTCGGGCAGCTGGCCGACTGCAAATCTGCATAGTGTCTTCTCCTTGCTGGTCTACAGAGGCTCAGGGTCTCAGCAGAGCTGAACCCGGTGGCCAGGCCATTCCTTCAAAGCCTGCAGTCATCATGCGATGATACCCTTGTGCTCACTATTCTGTCCTTACATAGGAAGGAGAGGGAAGCCATGTGTTTATAGAAATGATTTCAGGGGCCGAGGCTGTGGCGAACTCGGGAGAGTGTGGCGCTGGGAGCACAGCAGCGCTCCCGCTGCGGATTCGGATCCTATATAGGGATGGCCGGTGCACTCACGGTGCTCACTGGCTGAGCGCGGTGCGGCCGGTCTCAAAAAAAAAGGACAGAAAAAAAAAAAGAAATGATTTCAGGAACCTCAGAATGTGACTATGTTTGGAGAAAGAGCCTTTAAAGAGGTAATTAAGGTAAAACGAGGTCATATAGGTGGGCCCTGATCCAATATGACTAGAGACCTTATAAGAAGAGATTAAGACACAGACATGCACAGAAGAAAGACCGTGTGAGGACACAGGCTGTCTGCAAGGTAAGGAGAGAGGCCTTGGGGGAAGCCAACCCTCACAGCACCTTGATCTTGGACTTCCAGCCCCAGAACTGTGAGAAATAAATGTCTGTTTTTTAAGCCACTCTGTCTGGGGTCCTTGTTAGTCAGCCCAAGCAGACTAGTACGGAGAGCAATTCTGCAAATGTCTAAACATGTCTACTGCCTGGAAGTGTGACCGTGGGAGGCACCAGTCTCCCTCCTCGCTGTAGGCAACAGTGTGACTTAAGCTTGTCCCCCCCGCTGTCCTGCCTCATAAAGAGATCAGTCGACAACAAACAATGACGGGTCATAAGTGCATGCCAGTCTCTGCGATGGGCTTTGGGAACGTGAAGCTGAATATGACACCCTCCCTACAGATGCTCCCATTTAAAAGCTCACTCTGATCTCTTTGCTTGAAAGACACGGTCAGCACAACTTTGGGATTGATTCTGCTAATCCAGAATATAGATGCCACTTCACTGTTAACTTGAATGAAGGTTCCTAAAGAGGAGAAATAATTTTTGAAAGCACACACAGCTCAACTTCTGTTATTTCAAAGACTTCTTTGGACTTCTGGCAGTCTCAAAACCACGGTGTCTGGTGGGAAGCCAAATGTTTATGCTCCTGCATTCACTTTTCCAGCAACCCAATGGCTTAAGATTTTCCTGGGCCCCTGACTGAAGATATAGTTCTTCCTGATTCACAGCGAAATTCAGTTCGGTTACTGGATTGGTTAAGCTGAATTGTTTTATTCAGTCAATTCATTCAATACATTTCTTTT
>NW_007730104.1:167437-173769 GCF_000696425.1 Galeopterus variegatus | reverse complement strand
GGTAATGGGATCGCAACCCTCGGTGTTGCGTCCGCACCACGCTCAGCCAGTGAGCGGGAACGGTCTCCACATGGGATCCGAACCCTCGGCAGAGTGCCGCCACGCTCCCAAGCAGCGCACTCTCCAGTGCACCACTGGGCTGGCCCTTTCCTCCCATTTTCTAAGTGATGGCTCCACAGCCCCATCTGGCCCAGAGAGCCAGGACCACCTCTGGACTGTGTGTGTCTTCGGGGTGCGGGCAGTGGGGTTGTGGCTTGGCACAGGGTGGGGTCGGCAATTCCCCAGTGTGTGCTGCAAGGCCAGGAGAGGGGCTGAGGCTGAGGCTGGAGGTGGGACAGCAGGCTCTGTGATGCCACTCGCGATCAGGTGTCGACAGTCTGTTCCCCACCATACACTGTTCTCTCCCTTGACAGAAAACCAGAGAAGCAAATTCAACTGTAACTTTTTTATTGCAGTGTTTTATCTTAATATCATGCTGCTTGCTGACAGGACCACAGGGCCCGTGCGGCAAAGGGAGAAACTTGTATACTCACCGTCCCCTCCCTAACTTTTTTATGTGTGAAAACTGCAAGGATGGCAAGGTGAGGCCACGCTGTCAAGGCTGCCCGCTGGCTTCTGGTCCAGCCCAGACTCACACCGATGCCACTCAGTCCTGGGCCAGTGGCCTTCTTATTCCCCTGCCTGTCCTTGGCTTCTGTGGTGACTGTGAGGCACAACTGGCCAGTGTGTATTTAAAGTACTGTGAAACATACACAGTTGTAACCTAAATCTAAAACCGTATCCATTTTATTTTGTATAGCTATTCCCTAATCTTCATTCCAAAATTTGTGACATCATAATTTTTTTACCCAAGACAACTAAAAAGAATAAATGACTGTTGTTTGCTAATTAACCTGATTTATTTGCTCAGGACACATTTGGTGTATATGATTTGAAAGTTTTTCAAATTATCGTTCAAAACAAGTAATTTTCACCTCCTAATCCTGCTTACTCATTTTTCTTCTTTCTGCCAAAATAGAAGCCCCTGTATTAAGCTCCCATGTTTCACCAGCTACATTTCGAGCGTTACCTTAGATCCTTATGATAGCCATGCTAGGAAGGCACCTGCATCCCTCTTTTATTGGCAAGAAAATTAAGGCATACAGGGGATAAGAGATTTGCTGAGGGCCACACGGCAGTCACAGACACCACATCCGACCCAGGGCCTGTGGGGCGGGGCTTTGCCATGTGCCTTGGCAACCAGCAGGAGCTCCACACACACCATGAATTGGACAAATGGAAGGTCCCCAATCTGCAACTGCTGCTATGGCCACAGCCTCCTGATGTCCTTCAGAGTCCACTGACAAAAGACGGTCAGCTTGTTCCTGTGTTCAGCTGATCATGTCCCTATGGGGGACAGGAAGGATGGCAATGTAGTGCATACGCCTCACGGAGAAAAGCAACCTGATGTGACTTGACTCACTGGGCTAGTCTGTGTCTTTACAGCAGGAGATGTCAACAGGAAGCAAGACGGAGGGCACCGCAGACGTCCTGCAGTCCCAGCGAGCAGCAAATGGCGTTCCACTGAACCCTGCTCTGTGTCCACTGCTACCGCCAGGAAATGTAAGGACTCACTGGGCTAGTCTGCGTCTTTACAGCAGGAGATGTCAACAGGAAGCAAGACGGAGGGCACCGCAGACGTCCTGCAGTCCCAGCAAGCAGCAAATGGCGTTCCACTGAACCCTGCTCTGTGTCCACTGCTACCGCCAGGAAATGTAAAGCATGGTGAGGGCCCGGAAGCCTTGTGGATTCTCTCTGCAATGTTGCTGCATCCTCCCCACCACCTTGATGCAGGTCCTTGCTCCTCTCGTGGACCACACCAATAGCTCCCCACAGTGTCCCCACTGCTGGTGTCCACCTGCCCCTGAGGCCCACAGTGGCCTTCATGCCCAGCTTTCCCTTCTTATTGCACAGCTCTGATTTGCTGCTCCTCTTAAACAAACGAACAAACAGGGAGAAAAAGTAAACCTCAAGGTCTCTGAATTTCTTCAGCATATGATTCACACTCTCCAGGCAGGCAAGGTTCTGTACAATATGTTCTCCAGAGAACCTTCCCTCCTACTTCTCTGGTTTCTCCTTCATGGTCTAGTTGCCCCTGGTCCCTGCAGTGTGGCCGACGCACTGTCTCTGCTCAGGGTGCTGCTCAGACCCTGCCTTCTGCATGGAACAGCTTCTCTATTTCCTGTGTCCACCTGCCCCCACATCCCAATGTCCAAAACCCACCATCTGCATCAGCTTCGTGTTGCTGCTGTAACAAATCACCACAACCTAGTGGTTGGAAAGGACTTGGGGGGAGGGAAGCATGAATAGGAGGAGCACAGAGGATTTTTAGGGCAGGGAAACTATTCTGTATGATCCTACAATGGAGGCTACATGTTATTATACATTTTACCAAACCCGTGGAAAGAACACCACCAAGAGTGGAACCTAATGTGAACTATGAGGGGCTTTGGATGACTATGATGTGTCTGTGCAGATTCATCAATTGTAGCAAATGCACCACCCTAATAATGCACAATGCTGATAATAGGGGGAGCAGTGGGCGGGGCGGGGGAAGGATATGGGAACTCTGTACTTCCTGCTCAACCTTTCTGTAAACCTAAAACTCCTCAAAAAATAAAGTCTGTTCATTTAAACTCACACACACATTTTTATCTTAGAGTTCTGGAAATCAGAAATGTGAAATAGATTCCACTGGCCTAAAATCCAGGTGGTGGCAGGGCTGTCTTCGTCTCTGCAGGTCTAAGAGAGAATCCATTTTCTTCCCTTTTCCAGGTGCTAAGGCCACCTGGATTCTTGGCTCAGACCTCTTCCATGTTCAAGGCCAGCAATAGTTGGTCTTTCTCACATCACATCACCCTGAGTCTGACTCTTCTGCCCTCCTCAAGGATCCTGTGATGACATTGGGTTTACCAGTAGTCCAGGAAAATCTTCTTATTCAAAGTCAGCTGTTTCATTCCCCAAACACTCCGAGTTCACAGCCTAGTTCACAGCCCTCACTCCGTGTGCTCTGATTCTTTTGTTTGTATGTTTGCTTTCCTCACTGGGCCATGAAACTTGTCCATCTTGCTTGGCCATGGCGGATGACCGATCAATAGGTGACGAATCATTGATGCACACAGACTTGGGCAAAGGATGTCCCTGTATAATTAGCAAACATGCTCATCAGATGTCATGGCCAGGCCCCATGGCATGTCTGAGTATGGAAAAGACACGAAGAGCATGCCCACCACTCAGGAACAGAAGAGCCCACCATGGAGAAGACCCCTCTTTCATGCAGAGCTGGCAGTGGTGGCAGATGCCTCCCTGCTACTGTGAGGCAGCTGAGATTTCATCCTCCTGCACAGACTGAAAACTAAGCCTTAGAACACTGATGTCACACAGGCAGGATGCAGCTCAGGGGTCTGGGATCCCAATGCCCCCACACTTTCCTGCTCTGCTGCTGTAAAGGAAGCGGTTCCTCCAGATCCTCAAGCCAACAGCTTCGGATAAAAACGACTTGTAACCTGACTAAGGAAACTGTGAGGACAGAACTTGAGTCTTCTCACTGCCCCTGGGGCCTGCCGGTCTGTGCTTTTCACAGGCAGCCAAACTATGGAAACCACACCCACACTGAACTTCTTGGTGCTTCTCTTGGGGTGTGAAACATTGAGTCTATATTTAGGCAAGAGGTGCAGTCTGCCAGGAGGGGCAGCAGAGCATGGGGGAAGGGAAGGTGAGGAGAGAACAGAGGTTCAGGGACATAAAAAAGGTTAAACAAGGGGAGTTAGGGTTTTTTCTCATTGACACAAGAGGATTCAGTTTGCTATAGGAGGTGCTCAGTTTCCCTGGGCTCGGATTTCAGGACACACCTCTGGGTTTCCCGCCACTCCCTGAGGTCTCGGGTCCCCCCTCCTCTGTGCCCTTCCCTAGAGGAAAGTTACTTTTGCCAGGTAGACCTATTTTCAGCACCAACAAGGGGAAAATGAGACCACAAGGGGCTGGATTATGCAAATACTCCCTGAGGTCTCGGGTCCCCCCTCCTCTGAGCCCTTCCCTAGAGGAAAGTTACTTTTGCCAGTTAGACCTATTTTCAGCACCAACAAGGGGAAAATGAGACCACAAGGGGCTGGATTATGCAAATCCAGTGGCTGCTCAGTAGAAAGGGGTCATACAACTCTGGTGATTGGATGACTTTCCACTAGAGGTACCAGAGAGCACAGAATATTCTTGAATAGCCTGGTGCGTGTGATAGGGTCTGACCAATGAACATGCTCCAAGAATAGTACAACTGAGCATGTGCAAGACTATTGCTACATAGCTGGGAAACACCCTCTTAACTGAATATTCATTAGATGGTGAAACTATAAAAGCCAAATCCCAGTAGAATACGAGGCTGCTGCTTGCTCTCCAGGAGCCAGCCCATACTCTGCCTGTGGAGTGCATATTTCTTTCTTTATGTATCAAATTTACTCTCAGCAAAGGGCTGCTCACTCTCTTGAGCCAGCCTGCACTCTACTGAACTTCAAGTATGTATTTCTTACTTTTATGTTAAACTTGGTGTGGGCCCTGCTGAGTCTCTGGAGCTATGCCTGCAATCTCTCTGTGAAATCTGTATCTCTTATGCATTATATTAAATCTGTTCTCACTTTCTACTTTGACTCTGCTCTTGAATTCTTTCCTGTGGTGGAGCCAAGAACCTGGTAAGAGAACGGGGTGGGATGAGGCCAACTATTGGGCCCCCTGGACCCTACCTCAGACACCAAGTTTGTGCCTTTCCATACAAAGGCTCTTGGTGAAGAGGAAATAAAATATTGAGTCACAAGAGAGCCTTTAAATTTTCTATTGAATCCAACCTCTAACTTCAAAGCTCTTTCAGCATCCCCAAATCTCAGGCCTACCTGTCCTGCTCCAGAAATCCTGTTAATGAACCTTGTTATGTGAAATATGGAAATTTAGGCAGTAAACCTGGAGCTACTGTTTGAGGTACAAAGTATAGGTTTTGATTTTTCTTTTTTTTAAGATTTCCATGTAGACAAGGATGGTATAAATTTTGGTTTTCAGGTACAGAATGAAACACACCTTGACAAAAAGCTGTTAATCTCTGTGCTCTTTAATTTATGGAGAGCCATTACTAACTTATGGGAAGCCCTCTCTGTTTTCTACCAACCACGGTTGAGATATTGTTTACTTCTGACACCTTGTCATATCAGATATTACAACTTAAACATTCGTATACATTCTCTAGACTGTGAGCTCCTTCAAGGCAGGAACCACGTGCTGTCTTCTGCTCATTGCCCAAGTGCCTGGAACTTAATATGTACTCTGGTATTCAGAATTAACTGGAGAACACAGGGTTGGAAGACTTTGGAAAACAGAGGACCCTCCAAGCCATAGCTAGTCTTATCTTAGTGGTGTGGTGAGAAGACCATGGACATTGGAGGGAGAATTCATTTCACTAAATATTCAGAGATCATTCAGCACTGTTCAGTGTGTGTGTGTGTGTATATATATATATATATACACACATATATACATGTATACACGTGCGTGCATGTGTGCGTGCGCACACACACACACACACACAAGGGTGCTTCAAAAAGTTCATGGAAAAATAGAATTAAAAGATAATATGAATCTTTCCATGAACTTTGGTACAAAGTATAGGTTTTGATTTTTCTTTTTTTTAAGATTTCCATGTAGACAAGGATGGTATAAACTTTGGTTTTCAGGTACAGAATGAAACACACCTCAGCAAAAAGCTGTTAATTTCTGTGCTCTTTAATTTATGGAGAGCCATTACTAATTTATCAGAAGCCCTCTCTGTTTTCTACCAACCATGGTTGAGATATTGTTTACTTCTTCTTTTTTTTTTTTTTTTCCTTTTTGTCTTTTTTCGTGACCAGCAACGGACTGCAACCCTCAGTGTCGTGCCCGTACCAGACCGGGACCGGCTATGGGATCGCAACCCTCGGTGTTGCTCCCACACCTCGCTCAGCCAGTGAGCGGCCAGTCTGCATGTGGGATCCGAACCCTTGGCGGGAGCGCCGCCGCACTTCCCAAGCGGTGCACTGTAGCAGTGTGCCACCGGGCCGGCCCGAGATATTGTTTACTTCTGACACCTTGTCATATCAGATATTACAACTTAAACGTTCGTATACATTCCCTAGACTGTGAGCTCCTTCAAGGCAGGAACCACGTGCTGTCTGTCTTCTGCTCATTGCCCAAGTGCCTGGAACTTAATATGTACTCCGGTATTCAGAATTAACTGGAGAACACAGGGTTGGAAGACTTTGGAAAACAGAGGACCCTCC
>NW_007730104.1:165126-167105 GCF_000696425.1 Galeopterus variegatus | reverse complement strand
AAAGTTCATGGAAAAATAGAATTAAAAGATAATATGAATCTTTCCATGAACTTTTTGAAGTCCCTCATGTATGTGCGTATATATACATGCGTGTGTATATATGTATTTATATAAACATACACACATGTGTGCCCGTGTGCATACACACACATACCTATATAATCAATTAAAAATTATTTTTTGGTAGCCAAAGATGCCAAGTTACAAATACCTAACATTGGTCTGATTTGACTCTCAGAACCACTATATAATTTATATATTATGGACAATATTTGATAACTAAGAAAAGTAAGGCTGACTCAATAACTTACTTAATAACCATAATAAATGGCAGAAAGAAATCAAACATATATTATCTGAGCACAAATCTACTACAAACACTCAAGTTGCTGGGCAACATGGGTCCAGTCACAGCTCAGTTAGTTATTCACTGACTGTTGTTTGACAGGTCACTTGAGCCTTTGAGACTGAATTTCTTTATTTAAAAATAGGATGCTCAGCACCTCTGTGCTGCTGCGAAGCTCAAATGCTGTATAGATGTCGGCTTGACTCTATGTAACTTGTATGTACACACCATCAAAACAGGTATTAGGTAACTTGCTTTTTCTCTTCATAATTTGTATTTTAAAGTCCATTTTTAACTAATACTTAGTTTGCTACAGCCAGAGAATAAACCATTTGAAGATAAAAACAAACAAAAAACATAAGAGCCAATATGCTACATCCTGGCAAATAAAGATGAAGCAGACAGATCTCATTATGACCAAAATGCAATTTGGGAACAGCAGTCATTGTAGCCAGGGCCGAACATCAGCAAACTCGATTTTGTGTCCAATTGGAAGACTAAATGGTACAGACAAGTTGCATAACAAAAAACGGAGCACTCAATAACCTAGACATGTTCATGGACTGCTCCAGATACGGCTGTCTGAGATACATCAGACTCCATAATGTAGCAATGGCTATCAGTTTTAATCCCTTTTAAATTTGTCTACAGATGTCATTTCCACAAAGCTGCCTTGAGTGAAATTCAGTTAGTGTGTTGTTGCCAGCGATGGGCATTCATTCCGGCAATCTCCCAAGGGCAAACACCCTGCTGTGGAATGGTCATTTTAGGCAATACTCCCTAATCCCCCATCTGTATTCCATTACTCCCGAAGGGCCACATTACAATGCCAGGGTCTTGTTTTTGAAAAATAAACATACATTTGTGATTTCTAATCCAACCAGCAGATGGATATCAACTTCTCCCCTATTTTCATGTTTTGCCAAAAATCCAAGTGTAACGCAAAGAGTGTTGCAAATGCTGCCTCCTGCCACAATTGAGACAATCATATCCAGAATCACATAATCACCTATTTTAGAACTTGGGGCATTTTAGCAGGTATGTGCCTGCATTTGGATGGAGGGAGGCCCCTTGCTAGCGGATGGGGGAGGGCATCTATTCAGAGAAGTGCTCTCTTCAGTAGTTTTCTGAAGAAGGTAGCTCTTTCACTCTGTCTTGGAGGTTAAACGGGCTTGACAGAGGGAGGCTGCGGCTCAGTGCCATGGCTGGTGGAGGGCACCACAGTGGGTGTGGAAGTGATGGGAAACATTAGGTGGGGGCATGACTGTGCACTGGGGCACTGAGGCGCTAAGGCTGCTCTGTGGTCGCCTTCCTGTCACCCACCCTCTGAGCTCGTCCTGGGCTCCTCGTCCTTTCTCCCATCCCTGTCTAGGGCTGACCATTCTGAGTCTGCCCCGTCCTAGTCTCTTTTCCAAGCTCCCAACCCCCAGACCTTCAGCTTCTCTGCCTTTCCTCACACAGCTGCCAGAATTCCCTTTCTAACATCATAACTCTTCCAAAAGATAGAAGGAAACACAACTTCCACGGTTCCATCACCTTCCCTCTGCAGATGATCCTCTGCAAGCCAGTGGTCTGTCCAACCTCCTGCCCTGGCTGCTTACTCCTCCTCTCCCCCAGGCAGCCCTGGGGAGCT
>NW_007730104.1:161596-164322 GCF_000696425.1 Galeopterus variegatus | reverse complement strand
CCAGAAATCTGGTCTATCAGGGAGAATCGTTTTTACTTTTTGTTTGCTCAGTTGGTTTAAAGAACACCATGGGGGCCACATAAAATGCATCAGAGGCATAACAGAGTCATCAAGCCGCCAATCTGCAAGCTCTGCACAAGACAAATGATCCTCAAACTGTGTTGACCGTGAATCCTTTTTCTCCTGTGTTGACTGCTCAGAGGTACAGACTCACTCCTTGGGACACAGACGTGGAGCCCAGCTCTAGCTGCAGGGACAGACTTCGGATGCCCCACATGGCTTCCCTCCTGTGTGTCCCGCCTCCATGGCCCTTCTTTACAGTTCTGGCACTAGTGATGCCAGAGGCATGTTTTAGGGCCCCCTAAAACATGAGGCCCTCAGTAAACGCCTCTGTAGGGGCCACATTAAGGGAACACAGACAGGAGCAATTACATTTGTAATTTTACCAAACTCCTCGTACTGTCAGCGTTTTGTCACATGCCTGTTACCCTCTCTGGATGCCGAACCACGGAAAGAGACCGTGTCTTGCTCACGAGCTCCGCCTTTCATAACCAGACAGCCTGGGATGAGACGTGTGCCCTGCAGGGGGAGGGCCCTGCCAGCTCCAGCCTCCTCCTCCCACCACTTGATGGGCTGTCCACATTTGAAGCACCACGCTCCTTCTCAGCTTAGTTGCATTTATCCAGGCGTGTCAAACTCTCCAGCAGGCCTGTTCTCTTGGGTAACCCTCCCTGCCTCTGGTAGTGGGCTCAGCCACAGCCTCACTCAGGTCTCCTTCTCTACCCTCTGCTTGTCCTCTCTGGGTCATGCCCACTCCTGTGGCAGTTACATCTTTCCTTCTCTAGACCTTTGTGGGCCAACACAGCAGCAGCTAGTAATCAATTCAGTTCCTCAGCCACACTAGCCACATTTCAAGTCACAAGAGCCACACCTGGCTGATGATGACCATACTGGATGGTGCATCTCATCTCAGAAGGTTCTATGGGATGGGTGCCCTGGGCTGCTGCACATCAAGGACAGAAGCGGAGCCTTTGGCTTATTCTCTGCCCTGCCCAGAGCCCAGCACAGTGCCTGGCACGGTGTGCGCCCTTCATGCCGGTTTGCTTAAAATAGGAGTAAAAATGCTCATTGTCTGTTGAATACAGGAGGGAAGGAGGAACTAGTCTTGGAGCCAGGACACCCGAGTATGGATCCGCACCAGCTCCTGACAGCAGTGCAAGGCCTAGGCTCACGATTTGCATTCGTAGAATGAAGACTGGACTTTCGAGGCTGCTGCTTTTAAAATGGGAAGGTTCTTCTGAGTTGCTCTGGTCCTTATCACCATGGGCATTGCAGAAAGGCTTCCTCACTTCCTTACACACACACCAGGACTGGTAGCTACTGTCAGGCCCTTCCTCTAGGAGACTGGATACAGCTTTTCATTTTTAATTTTTTTAAAAGCAAACAGAACAAAACATATTCACTCATCAACTTGTTGCCGGAGGGGGCTTCACAGTGTTAAAAAGAATCTCAGTATAATAAACGTTCAAGCTTGATGGTCTGTCACAGGGTGGCCCAGCCGCCCAATTTGGCAAGCTCACTTTAATTGCCAGTACGTGGAACATGAAAGAGCCATTCCTGGAGTGACTATGCAATGCACATTGCGGGTCTTCCTCCTCCCTCTTTAATAAAAGGGAGGTTCTCTGGGGGCTTCACAGAAAGCCACTGCCACTCTTGAGACCTGGCTGGTCCTTTGTGTGCTCTGGGCAGACGTGCCTGACTGGACTCCTGTCCCCAGCATTGCTCTGCAGAGCCCCTCACGACATGTGTCACCTCCCACCACCCACAGATGTGCTGTCCTTCATGCCGCACCCCTGCTGCAACACTGCTCCACTTTCTAACCATGTGCTCCTGTGCTGTCCACGATCTGTGACTGCTCCAACCGGGGCCCTTATTGGCTTCTCACTAAACTCTGACCAGGAAAGGTGAAGGCACAAATCTAGAGAGATCCTTCTGGTCATATTTACAAAGATGATAAAATAATCTTAATGTCATTAATCTGAAGATCAATTAGACAAAATGATGGAAGATGAGATGTACCAATTACATGCTGATTAAATAGTCCAGTATACTTTACATTCATCCATTCAGAAAACTAAACATTTGAATGAGTCAAGTCCTCTGCTAGATGCTGGGAAACACAGAAGAGAAATTAAAGAAGTCCATCGCACAGTACTGAGCGAATGACAGCAGGAAGCAGACTGGAGGGTCAGACAAGGCAGGCGTCTGTGTGTCTGCATGTTGTGTATGTGTGTCCACATGTGGATGTATGTCTATGCATGTATGCATGTGTGCATGTGTGCATGCACACATGTGCTTTTATACATGTCTTCATATTTGTTCTGTTATGCATGAAGCTGCATGGGCATGTCTGTGTGTTTGTGTGCATGTGTGAGTATATGTGCGTGAGTCTGTATGTGCATGTGTGTCTGTGCATGAGTGTGCCTATGTATGTGTCAGCACGATTATGTGTGCATGTCTGAGAGTCTGCTTGTATTTGTGTGTACACATGCGAATGTGCATTCATATGTATGTGTGTGCATCCACATATTTGCCCATGTGCATGTATGCACATGTTCATGTATGTTCCCGGGTGCATGTGGGCAGATACACGTGTGTGCGTATATGTGTACATGTGTGTGTGCATGTGTGTCAACTGTCATGTCTATCTTAAGGGAAGGGAGAGA
>NW_007730104.1:160237-161208 GCF_000696425.1 Galeopterus variegatus | reverse complement strand
TGTGTGTCTGCATGTTGTGTATGTGTGTCCACATGTGGATGTATGTCTATGCATGTATGCACGTGTGCATGTGTGAATGCACACATGTGCTTTTATACATGTCTTCATATTTGTTCTGTTATGCATGAACCTGCATGAGCATGTCCGTGTGTTTGTGTGCATGTGTGAGTATATGTGCGTGAGTCTGTATGTGCATGTGTGTCTGTGCATGAGTGTGCCTATGTATGTGTCAGCACGTTTATGTGTGCATGTCCGAGAGTCTGCTTGTATTTGTGTGTACACATGTGAATGTGCATTCATATGTATGTGTGTGCATCCACATATTCGCCCATGTGCATGTATGCACATGTTCATGTATGTTCCCGGGTGCATGTGGGCAGATACACGTGTGTGCGCATATGTGTGCGTATGTGTGTACATGTGTGTGTGCATGTGTGTCAACTGTCATGTCTATCTTAAGGGAAGGGAGAGAGACTTGGTTTCTCCCAGCTCCTGCCAGGAAGCTTCTATGCTGGTTACTCTTGCAAAGATATTTTTTTCCATTATAAGAAAGGAAGACCCCTCAATCATGCAGACTTACGCACCAAGGTGAGTTTGCTCATCAGCCACAAAACAATAACAGCAGTTTGTCACTTCAAATGGTTTCAATGTCTTACTCCTTTTTCATTTTCTCTTTTGTTAGATTCATTTGTCAGACCATCTTCTACATGTCAGCTTCCCCATGTACTTCCAGGCCACTGGCTTTGTCATCCACAGGTGATCTTCACTCCTGGTTGTCCCTTTTTTAATCTATCACTCCATTCTGCCACTCATCTTTGCTACACCGTTTCTGGGCTGCGTCACTCTGTGCACTAACGTACACATCTCAGGCCTGGCCTCCCCTAACTACCCTGTTGGGGAATCCAGTAGCATACATGGTTTAGGAGCTTGGCCTCGGAGGTGGAAGGCTGAGCACAAATGCTGCCAGCGAG
>NW_007730104.1:157267-158873 GCF_000696425.1 Galeopterus variegatus | reverse complement strand
GGCGAGGAGTTGCCTCCTCCTCTTCCCTACTTTGAATTCCTCACTGTCCAATTAGGCGCAGACCTTGCTTCTCCCCCATGCTGTTCATCACAGTGAGAGGCCATCTAATGTCTGCAGAGCTCTTCTCTGGAGTGGGAGGTGCTGGAAAGCATGCTTGTCAAAGCAAATCTAAATGCCCCCCGCATAACCTCAGAGAACCAGGGATTGTGAGAGAATACATGAGCTATTGACATCTTTCAGTTCAAGATCTAATAGCACGTTGTAAATAGTAGGGGTTCAACAAATACCTGAAAGAATGGATAAGTGAACGAGCGAATGAATACACAGATGGATCTTTGACTTCCGTCGTCACTGTTTGGAAGAAGACTGCTTGGAGTGCTGGACATTGGAATATATTTATGTACCACGTGACCCGTGGAGAAACTGGGTGAAGGGTGCCCAGGACTTCTCTGTACTATTTTTGCCACTTCCTGTAAATCTACATTTATTAAAAAGTGTTTCTTTTAGTTTTGTGGAATGGAGTATAATTAGGGAGCTTTTACTGTGGAAGGTTGTAGGTCCCAAAGGGCTTCTGTGGTCAGGTGAGCTTAATGAAATTTCACCTCAATTTCTAGGTTCAGAAATTCCATCTTGTCAGTTTCCATCCAGCCCACCACTCTCTCAGAGATTGGCATGTGCCACATCACTAGAGGCTAGCATTTGAACAGACAGCTGGTGTCGAGGAGGGCAGGTGGCACCGGTGGCACAGAGTGTGCCTGCACCCCTCTCCCACCTGCTGCTGCCGCTGCGCTGGAAGTGCAGATATTTATCTCTGTAATGCCTCCATAGGCTGACACCTGGGGCCCTGTGGTCCACCCTATCCTCCTTTGCTATGTCCCTGATGCCAATACGTGCTCTTGGAGAGCGCAGGATGGCTAATTGGTCATATCTCAGGCTCTCACTTTCCACAATCAGGGTTACTGGGAAGCCAAATTAGAAACTTGGATTNTGAACAGTGTCTGGAACATGAGAAATGCCCCTTAAATGGTTGATGTAGGTCTCATCAAACACCTGGCCCACAGTCGTAACATTTACTTAAACATTAATGCTATTCATATTATTTCCTTCTATATTCTCCCACCCAACATAAATTATTTCACAATGTTCTATGGATATAGTTGCTACCAAACTGAATTTTATCATCATTAAGTTTAAAACTGGAGTTTAAAATGCACTCTCGGATACTGTACTATGTGTGACAGAAAGCGGAAAACATGTGCATAGTATTTAAAAATACCTGGGCTGTTGAGGGGTAACCTTCACTTTGTAGGATGCAGGTGGCCTTCCAGGAAGAATGGTGTAAGAAATAAAACGAGAGTTGAATTTGAACTCAGGCAGGGAGAAGACATTTTGTACTGGCGAGGAGTTGCCTCCTCCTCTTCCCTACTTTGAATTCCTCACTGTCCAATTAGGCGCAGACCTTGCTTCTCCCCCATGCTGTTCATCACAGTGAGAGGCCATCTAATGTCTGCAGAGCTCTTCTCTGGAGTGGGAGGTGCTGGAAAGCATGCTTGTCAAAGCAAATCTAAATGCCCCCCGCATAACCTCAGAGAACCAGGGATTGTGA
>NW_007730104.1:153086-155993 GCF_000696425.1 Galeopterus variegatus | reverse complement strand
CCTCCTTTGCTATGTCCCTGATGCCAATACGTGCTCTTGGAGAGCGCAGGATGGCTAATTGGTCACATCTCAGGCTCTCACTTTCCACAATCAGGGTTACTGGGAAGCCAAATTAGAAACTTGGATTGTGACTTTTCTTTAGAAAATGTTAGTCTTTGTCACACAGTTTGTCTAACTAATCTTCAGATTAATAAGTAAAAGTTGTCAGAACTTGCTGAGGTCTCTGTTTCATGGATGTAGCACAGAGTTAGGCTACCCATGCATTTGCAGTCAGCTGGACTTTCCAAAATTCCCAGCAAGGAGAATTGCAGGGCTAGACCAACTGCTATGTTGTTTTTAATTATTGACCTCAGTGAAAGTTTTCATTGTCACATTAGGTTGCTGTGAATTGCGTGCTTCACTCAAGTGTATGCAATATCACATGTGCAACCTGAGTGTTTGGGGCTGTGATTGTCAGATGCTAGACCTTAAAGTCGGGATGCATCAAGGGTCAAGATGTAACCATCACATGTCTACCGCTGAGGCACCCCTTATACCTCCGGTAACGTATCCACAGTTGGTGTGGACAGTGATATCTAACTGGCGATGTTCCACTTATGAAATTGTGCGAAATAAACAACTGTGATCATGTTGTCAAGCGAAATATAATAAAATTCATGAATTATTTTAAAGTTTATAAGACATGATTCTATTTGAAATTTGTGTGTAGAAGCTCACATTCTTCTCTTATAATGTAACTAAGTTTATTTGCTAGCAACAGGCTTTCTGCAAAGCTAGTAACTGGGTTCTATTTCAGTTGTTTCTACCAAGTTCTTCTCCCATTGAAAGGTGGATCATTTAGGGGAAGGGGGCCATGAGGCCTTTACCCTGCCTACCTGGATGCTTAATAAGCGTGAGGGGCACTGATCTCAGGGAGCCTTCTAAAAGATTGTTAGTTAGATGCTTAACTAATGCTAATTATAGCTAGCATTTATTTAATATTATGTTTGAGATTTGGTAGAGATAAGGTTTACATAATATGTGCGCACCTTTTGTCACACTTTGATAAGACTTGGAACATAGTATTTCTCTTTTCAATTCCTAAACTGATTTTTGTTCATCTTTGTTCATGTGACATATTGTTTGTGATAGAATAGAGGGCCCTCATTCCCATGGGAGACAGTGATCCACTTTGGAAAGTTATTTTTCAGCTCCATATTGCAGTGAAAATGGGGATACTTGTATTATAAAAAAGGGTTTTAAGCTGAATTAATTAATGCCCTTAGGAGAACAAATAGTGATTGAGAAGATGAAACATTCTGACAGATTTATATGTAGAAGCTTAATCATTAGGTGTGCCAAACTGATTAGGCAAATAAACCTATGCATATATGCATGTTCTGTGCTTATTTCAAATACAATTTCTTATTAATTACAAAATACCTAATTCAATTTCATGTGTCAAACACAATGTCTGCCTTTTGTTGAAAAATTAGATGTACTGGACCCAGACATATGATATTTTGGTTTCCTTGAGGAAGCAGCATGTGTAGTTGAAAGATCCCACCCAGTTTGGCTTAGTTCAGACATGGAATGGCCACTAATTCATCAGTGACCTTGTACAAATCACTTCATCTCTGAGCTTCAGTACCCTCACCTGCAGAATGAGAATGATAATCCTATGTCCCTCATAGGTCTGCTGTGGGATTAACTGTATTGAACTAAGGTGCCCAGAAAAAAGCAGGGAATTCCTCTTTCATTTTATTTGATCTTTGTTTTGTTAAGCGACTGGCACCTTCTCATGCGTGACACCACTTTCATGGAGTGGCACAACCATCGAGATTTGGTAAAATTTCTCAAAATCCCAGAGAAAGTAGCAGTACATCTGCCACTTTCCATTTTTCACAATCTACAGAGTTCTCTGGAAGTCTAACATTTGGTGGGATAATCCTGGTTTCATCTCCTGACAGCTGACCTTTCATTTACTACAAGCCTGAAAGCCATACTTCCTAACCACATGCTCACATCCAAATAAATCAGCAAGTGTGCCGTCATTCTCCAGAGAAAGTGAGCGCCTTTCTACTTAATCCTCCATCTATATGACAAATACCTCCCACGAACAAATTCTGATTCATTTTTAAATGCCCATTTGCACACAAGTACGCTTACGACTTATATGAAGAAGAGGAGGTAAACCCTTGAAAAAGTCATCAGAATCTAAAAATAATCTCAGAAGTCTGCGTTTTCAACTACTGTGATTTGCAAAGGAATTTAGTCGTCATGGACCTCACGTTCTAGAATAACACTAAGTGAAGCTGGACGTCTGCGGGAGCAGTGAGTCCGTCTTCTCTCTGTGGCTGATTCTCTATATTCATGTTCCTGCAGTCTCTGAAAGGCACTTTCATATCTGCACTAGTGATGCCACGTCACCTGGTCACAGCATAATAGTAATGATGGCGATGATAATAACAACTAACATTTATCAAACACTTATTGTGAGCCACATCTCCTTCTAGGTCTTACATTATCAGATTTAGTCATCTTAACACTCCTGTGAGGTAGGTGTAGCCTTACTGTCCCCCCCTCCCCATTTTTAATAAACAAAGAATAACAGGAACAAGGAAGGTAGGTGAATTGTTCGAGCTCCCACAGAGGCACTGGGTCTGCCTGCAGAGCCTGCCTTGGTATCCACGACGCATGCTGCTTCGTGTTCCCAAGTACCGAGATAGCACAAAAGCGACTTCCTCTCATTCTACGACCCTGATCTCTGCCAGGCATTGCTATGTCAGTGGCTTTCAAACGTTTCTGATTACGTTCCACAGTATGAAATACATTTTACGTCAGAACCTAACGCACACACACACACACACACAACTAAAAAATGTTTCATTAAACATTTGCTCTTATTATGTGCCATGTACTTTGATA
>NW_007730104.1:150254-152046 GCF_000696425.1 Galeopterus variegatus | reverse complement strand
TATGTCTTGGAAATATAAAATGTTAGGACAGTGAAATTAAGTAAAAATCATTTACTGAATTAGAAAAGGTCAATGAAATGAGCTGTATCTTTTATTATTAAACAAAAAATTTCTGTCATTTTATTCCCTCCCTCCTTTATTTCCACCTAAGACCGCTTTACCCAGTGCAAAAGCCACTCACTTATTTTAGAAGTTGCTGGTTTGAGTTGCTATTGAAACAAAAGTATCATTTCACAAGAGTCCATTTTGAAATGTGAAATAAGAGCTTTAATATGTTGTTATTAAAATTTGCATGTGTGTGTGCAGGCATATGCATGCAAATACATGCATGTATATATCTTGCTTCATTTACAATGAATGCATTTTCTGCAGGGATGGAACTTGGGCAAAGGAAACAGACTTTGAACTCATGCAGCCTGGGGTCAGCTCTCAGAAATGTGTAGCAGGTGTCTTGTGCCCATTTCCTGCACCCGGAGAGCAGGCAGGTGTGTGGCAGAGAAGAGAATGTGGGCAGTGGGTGCCCAGTGGGGACTGCACTCCTCACATGGAGGCAGATGAGAGACCCTCACTCCAGTTGTGTCCCAGCAGCGAGAGGTCTCTGAAGGAAAGTGAGGACTCGGGAGGGGGCTCACACTCTCTGCGGGGCTGCGTTTTCTTTCTCTGGTCTAACAGGCTCCTTGCCTTCTGCCAATAGACAACCGCATCCCTGAGCGCCTCCTCGTCCTCACGTCGCTGTTCCTTGTGACAGCCACACAGCTTTCTCTACGCCCCACGTCCAGCTTCGACTGTGCTCTCAAACAGGTCCTAAAGCCCCAAATTATTTTATTTGCCATTAATGCCATGTTTAAAGGTTTATTCTATTCAAAAGGAGTTCATCTAGTTACTTTTTGGTTAGTACTTTGATTTTTTTATGCTACTGTTTTTTTTTTTTTTTTTAATTCAGGGCTAAAATGGAATCTTGTGAACTAATTCAGGTAAGTGTCTTTTTGCTTTCTGTGAATTTTTCTTTTACAGAAATCCCCATTTTAATGCAGTTCTGGGACAGAGACTAGAATAGTGGCTCTCAAGGAGGGTAGTTTTGCTCCCAGGGGAACATTTGGTGATTTTTGGAGACATTTTTGGTTGTCACAGCCTGAGGGGTGGGGGATACTCTGGTGTCCACTATACAGAGGCATGAGATGCTGTTAAACACAGCATCCTCCACAACAGGGAAGCATCTTGCCCGAGCGACCGCGCTGAGAGCAGAAACCCGGGTCTGGCGCTGCGAGCACTGAACACGGTCACTGAGCTTCTCTCCACGCACTCTCGCCCCACCAAATCTCGAACATAATATTAAATAAATGCTAGCTATAATTAGCATTAGTTAAGCTCTCCTTGGTTCTTATTTTTCCTCCAGGGTCTCACTTTATCTCAGACGTCACTGTTGTGTGAAACCCTTGGAATTCTGCTAATTAAATGTCTTAATGCTTGGGCCNGACGTCACTGTTGTGTGAAACCCTTGGAATTCTGCTAATTAAATGTCTTAATGCTTGGGCCAGTCCGTGGCTCACTCGGTAGAGTGCGGTGCTGATAACACCAAGGCCCGGGGTTCGGATCCTATATAGGGATGGCCGGTTTGGTCAGTGGCTCACTCGGTAGAGTGTGGTGCTGATAACACCAAGGCCCGGGGTTCGGATCCTATATAGGGATGGCCGGTTGGCTCACTGGGTGAGCGTGGTGCTGACAACACCAAGCCAAGGGTTGAGATCCCCTTACCGGTCATCTTTATAAAAAAAAAATAATAATAAAAATA
>NW_007730104.1:144847-149406 GCF_000696425.1 Galeopterus variegatus | reverse complement strand
ATAATATTAAATAAATGCTAGCTATAATTAGCATTAGTTAAGCTCTCCTTGGTTCTTATTTTTCCTCCAGGGTCTCACTTTATCTCAGACGTCACTGTTGTGTGAAACCCTTGGAATTCTGCTAATTAAATGTCTTAATGCTTGGGCCGGTCAGTGGCTCACTCGGTAGAGTGTGGTGCTGATAACACCAAGGCCCGGGGTTCGGATCCTATATAGGGATGGCCGGTTGGCTCACTGGGTGAGCGTGGTGCTGACAACACCAAGCCAAGGGTTGAGATCCCCTTACCGGTCATCTTTATAAAAAAAAAAAAAAAATGTATTAATGCCTTCTCTGTCAGTCACAAAACACTCAGCTTCTTCCCCATTGGAGTACTTTATTACCACACCTTCTAAAAGGTTTCTATGATAGTTATAGAAGGAGTTCATTTTCCTCTCTTAGTTTGCAAGAGCCCAAGGGTTGGGAACAGCATCTTTCTGGTGTTCGTGAGGTATCACAAATCATGCGTCTTGGCTAGTCCTGTTTGTCACCGGTAGGGCAAGATGAGCACACCAGTGACCCAACCCCCAAGCCATACTCGAGTGATCTCTTGTCACAAAGTTTCCAGAGGAGCCCACCACGTTATGTGGCATTTAATCAACTCCCACCTTCCAGAGGGAGGACTGCGCTAGGCCAGCATTTGGTACCATAATTAGGGCGTGTCTTTTTTTCAATTCACTCTGCAGTGTCCCGAGTTGCAACGCTGAAATGATTTACGCACCGAGAGCTGCTGTCGGGATTCCCGAGTAGAGTTCAAGAGCAACACAATGCTCATGCAGCCCTTCCCCAAACTGGCTGCCCCCACCCTCACCCCACGACACGGCCCAGCTCACCCTGGAAGCTGCCCGCCTCTCACAGGGCTTCCTATCGGAGCTCAGGCTGTCTGGTGGCCAGGAATGGCATTATCTGGTCCCCTCGTCCTCTGGAAATTCTACTCGTCCTCTGAATCTGAGCCTATGCCGCCTTCTGCACTAATTTGATTTCTGGCTACATTTTTAGGGAATATTGTCAGCGCCTCTCTAACTGTATGCACTAAATTCATTATTCCTTATATATACGTAGCAGCGACGCGTTTGTTTTTTCTTTCTAACTCCTCCGCACGCTGAGCCCGCTAAGCCCGGGAGCACGCAGGTCACGCACAGCAAGGCGTCCCATGGAGGAGAAAGCACGGGGTGACAGGTTGGAATGGGTGGGAGCATGCACACGTGCAGGCAGGAAGACAGCAGCGCGAGCTCACCGTGCGACGAGGCAACCAGCCCGGGGAGAGGCTCTCGAGCTCATGGGGCAGTGAGCAGGCTCGGAAATGTGGAGGCTGACAACTGATGTCCAGGGAATATATTCCAGAAATTCAGATGAAAAACTGCAATATCCTACTTTTCACACACAGTAAATATGCGTGGCTTTAAAGCTGATTCTAATATGCTTGCATAGAACTACAATTTAAAAATGGAATTGTTAAAATAAAATACATCCTTTAGCAGATTCCCTTGATTAGATGACATTTATTTATTAAATACAAATCTTGCTCTTTTCTTTTTTAAAAAATTAATTAACTAATTTATTAAGAATATTCATGAGATACAAAGCTAATTGTCCCCCCTCCTGCCCATGATATGAGGGCCAGATTCATACCGGGGGGCATACCCATTACCAGAAATTACTTTTGTACCCATTGTCCCCACCCTATCCCCCAGCTCTCCTCCCCCCTTCCCTCTCCCCCCCCCACTCCACTGTGTAGCCCTAGGAATGTTTTCTCCCTCTGTAAGACCACGCACTACTGTGGTAACCTTCCCTCCAGGCCAGCTCTTCCCTCCTCTTCTGTGGCACATAACAAATGAGGGCTTTGATGTCGCACGGTGGAAAGAACGTTCTCCACAAAGGGGTCTTGGAATCAGTCCAGGGAAGGACCGAACGTCCTAGGGCGATTGTGAGGTGAAGGAGGAATGGGGAGAAGATGCTGAGCAGCGGGGGTGCAGAAGGAGAGGAAGAGAGAGACCCCACCCCTGGTTGCTAAGGGCACAAGTAAATTAATTCATTGGAGATAGAAATGTAAATTGTTACGTTCTTTCAAGAGAAATTTAGCACAGCCCTGCTTCCACTATTTCTAGAAATTTACCTGAAGGAAATAAATATGAATGCCTGTAAACTTACAAAGTTACAAGAATATGTAGGGACAGGACTGTTTATAAAAGAAAAAAAAGAAATATCTAAAAGGGGAGTTCTTGTTCAATAAGGTACATATCATTATTACTAGGACACGTTCACGCACTTAAATGCTGTGCAGATAACTAAAATGATGCTATGTCATGTCTTATTATTTATAAAAATATTTAAATAAATAATTTAAATATTTAAAGGATATAAAAACATTTTCACAATATATGTGACTGCCCTGTAGAAGGACCTAAGTATTGGTAGGTATGTTGGGAAAATAGAATAATTTAATCAGGCCCCCTCACCTTAGGTCCAGTTGGGAGTGGTGCGGTGCATTCTTTGTAAATAGGTTGTGTGCGGGTGGAGTTAGTGTGCATGGGCAGCGCTGCCACCTTGGGTGGTGTGGCATGCCTCAGGTCCATATGGCCATGCTCTCCAACCTATGGTTCCAAGGACCTCTTTGCCAGTTACCTAGCTCATAGACCTGCGTGTGAGGGGTCTGGTGACCCAGCCTGGCGTGTGAGGGGTCTGGGGACCCAGTCTGACATGTGAAGGGTTTATGACCCAATCTGGACAATGGGCTTGAGGGGTCTGTGAGCTCCAGATGCAGCCCTAGCTCTACAGTCGGCCCAGTCAGCAGGATTATGGGCAGGTAAAAGAGCACGACAAGGTATTATTTTAATATTCAGGAATTTTAAAATTACACAGTGTGCCCATTTTTCAGTGTTGTGCCTCACATATGAATATGTGCTTTAAATTCTTTGAATGATTATATAATCTAGCATTAAAAATTTTTTTTACTTTGCAATTAACTTTTCAACGTAAAACTTGGGTCAATATCAGTCTTGATTAATGCTAATAAATCACTAACTCTTTACTACTGATTTAAATGTAACATTCAGGAGAATGAAGAAATGCCATTCTTAGAAACAACATGTATAATGAGCTAATGGTACAAATATTACTGACAGAGCAATTTAATTTTAATGTGTCTGAGGGTCTTCCCTAGAAACGTTTCTTCTGGAACAGATGGGTTTTTGTTTTCCCTTGTAGCAATTTTGGATGTGCTACATTAATCCATTTTATCACTGACTTTAGATTAATTTTATGGAAACCTTTATATTTCCATATTCCACAGCCATTTTCCTCACCAGAACATTACTTTTCATATATTATAAGAGTTTTGGACAGCACATATGCTCTTAAAATGTGATGAATTAATACGGTGGGATACTGATAGCTTTACTAATTGATCTGTCACAAAAGAAAGTTTTAGTATTTTCAGTAAATGTCACTCATCTTTCCTTGGAGCTTTTAGAGACCACGGCTAGTTGAAAAAAAAAAAAAAGATTGATATTTTGAATGGAACCAGAAGTAAAGGTTATTTCATTGCTTTATGATTTTAACCTATACTATGCTTTAAGATGCCCCACAGTATTTTAGAAATGATAATTACTCACTCACTATAATAGCATTAAGATCATTATGAAATGTTTTTAATTTTAATTTGGCCCAGTAGAATTATAGATCTATAAATCTGAGACTTGGAAGAGCCTTTAAAAATCATCTAGTTTAACCTCTCAATTTAGAGAAGAAGAGATTGGAAAACTCAATTTGGAAAATTAAATGTCTAAAATTATACTCTTTACTCCCAATTAGTTATTAAAATAACACCAAGAATATAACTCAAACTTCCTTCCTTCCTTCCTTCTTTTCTTTTTCTTTTGCTATTTCTATTAATTGTCCTTTCATACTTTTTAATATCAGGGCTCTCAACCCTACATGCACATTAGAATCACAAAGGGTGACCCAGCAATCTCACAACCAGGTGGATATCCAAAGGAAGTGAAATCAGTATGTGGAAGGAATGTCTGCACTGTTCTGTCCACTTGAATATTATTCACAATATCCAAGATAAGGAATCAATCTACATGCCCATCAATGGACGAATGAATAAGAAAATGTGGTGTGTATATATATATATTATATATATATATATATATATACACACCATGGGATGCTATTCAGGCTTAAAAGACAAGAAAATCCTGTTATTTGTGACAACATGGGTGAACCTGGAGGACATTATGCCACACGAAATAAGCCAGGCACAGAAAGAGAAACACCACATGATCTCACTTATGTATGGAATCTGAAAAAGTTGAACTCTCAGGAGCACAGAGTGGAGTGGTGGTTGCCAGAAGCTGGGACGGGGTGGCAAGAATTGGGGAGATGTCGGTTAAAGGGTACAAAATTTCAGTTAGACAGGAGGAATAAACTCGAGAGATCTGTTGTATAGCATGGGGACTACGGTTAATAGCAATGTACTATATACTTGAAAAATTGCGGGCCGGCCTGGTGGCGCACT
>NW_007730104.1:141757-144603 GCF_000696425.1 Galeopterus variegatus | reverse complement strand
CACACGAAATAAGCCAGGCACAGAAAGAGAAACACCACATGATCTCACTTATGTATGGAATCTGAAAAAGTTGAACTCACAGGAGCACAGAGTGGAGTGGTGGTTGCCAGAAGCTGGGATGGGGTGGCAAGAATTGGGGAGATGTCGGTTAAAGGGTACAAAATTTCAGTTAGACAGGAGGAATAAACTCGAGAGATCTGTTGTACAGCATGGGGACTACGGTTAATAGCAATGTACTATATACTTGAAAAATTGCTAAGAGAGTAGACCTTAAATGTTCTCACCACACACAAAAATGTTTAGTTTGTGAGGTGATGGATATGTTAATTAGCTTTATTTAATCATTTCACAATCTGTGTGTATGTGTGTGTGTATATATACATCAATCCAAACATCACATTGTGTACTATAAATATACACAATTTTATTTGTTAATAATGACTTAATAAAGTGTTAAAAAACTTAGAAAGTGAAAAAAACATGTTTCACTCATTAAAAAAAGGTAGGAAACTTTTAAAGATAACAATACCCAGTGCCTCCAATGAATACATCAGCACGTCTAGGCATGGGGACCACGTGTTAGTGGTTTTTAAATGCTCCCTGAGTGATACCATCTGATGCAGAACCAGGTCTCAGATCTAATGCTTCAATGTAGGGGCTAAAAAGAATGACTGGAACCAAAACGTCCCCTTTCCTAACTGGGTTTACTTCTGCACCGAGTCCCGCAACTCCAATGGTCTGCATGTTTGCAGTTAGTTCTCTCACTCTCTCCTGAATCACCTGATTCCCACCATAACCCCCATCCATCACCACCTCTTCACACAGAAAAATTAGACCACGTGTTTGAGAGCTCCTTACAGCAGCAGTCATTAAATCATCCGTTTCTTTCTTCCCAGGGCTTCTAAACTCTGACTGTTCCTTCTCGTTCTTATAACCACAAACCACCACCTCATGGCAAGACTATAGAGACAACTTGCTAAATACTTTCTGTCCCTAAAAAGTACTGAGGTTCCTCAAAAAAAAGTGAACATAGGTTTACCATTTGATCCAGCAAGTCCACTTCTGGGCATATGCTCAAAAGGAGTGAAAGCAGAGACATGAAGTGATATTTGTACATCAGTGTTCATAGCAGCACTATTCACAATAGCCAGAAGCAACCCTAGTGTCCATCGATGGATGAATGGATAAATAAAATGTGGTATATACATACACGGAATATTATTCAGCCTTAAAAAGAAAGGAAATTCTGACACACACTACAACACAGATGAACCTTAAGACATAAATGCTAAATGAAATAAGCCAGACACAAAAGGATAAATGTCATAGAATTCCACTTATAGAGAGTATTCAGAGTAGTCAACTTCATAGAGAAAGAAAGCAGGGGCCGGGCAGAGGGGGAGAATGGGAGTTAGTGTTGGTGGGGACAGCGTTTCAGTGTAGGATGATGGAAAAGTTCTAGAGATGGATGGTGGTGACTTTCACAACAGTGGAGATGTACTTATGTCACTGAACCGTACACTTAACAATGGCTAAGATGTAAATTTGATGTTAAGTGTATTTTAGCACAATTAAAAAGTACTTTCCGCCCCTATAATCCAGCCTGCACAGTGCCACAGTGTGACATTCTGACTTCTTCGAGCCCCTAGCCTTATCTGTCAACTCTCACTTTACGAGACTATGCAGCACATTTGAACCCCTTATCTGGGACTCCAAGGTAGGAACGTGGGGCGCAGCCTACCTTTTCAGAGTGATTCCTACTCTTTCATTTGTATTCTGTGCCCGCTGCTTCCGTCCTCAAGCCTCTTCCCATTCTGCCTGTCCCCAGGCAGAACAACACCTACAGTGCTGTGTGGCACATGACAGAAGGTGTCACCCCACGGACGGGCACTCAGAGCACGCCAGCTGGCCTCAGCTCTCACCCACTCCCCCAAGGGTGAGGGTTCAGGCTGCAAACTCTTGTGCCACAAAAATGTGGCTTGAAGATGGATACTTCTCATTTATTCTGGCATTTTCTCTCACTCTAAGAAACTGTCACAGAAAAGAACTGGCATTATAGACACAATTGTGATATTAACATTTTCCAGACACAGTACAAAATGCGAGTGAGCTACTTTCAAAGTCTCAATGAAACGAGAGTTAAATGAGTCATCATTTTCATGTGGAAGCCTCTGTAGACAGGCCCAGTAGTGAATATTCGTAGTGACAGAGTTTTGCCACAGTAAAATTCTTTAAAAAGATGCATAATTATTTCAATGACATGGCCATTACTCCTTTCTAATAAGAAGTAAAAATACTTTTATTTGCATATTTACAAGTGGGGAAAGGCTTGTTTGGAAGGTCAAGTTAGAAATAAATTTAGAACTCGATCATGGTGGATATTGTACTGTCGTCTTTTTAGAACTTTACCTGTTTTCATGATTTTAAATTGAAAAGCAAACTTTTTTTTGGCTGTAATTTTCTTTAAAAGAAATCACAGCTTTATACAAAGTGGACTCCTTCAATTCTCAATATTATTCTTTAAGTTAATCAAATAAGCAACAGATTCATTGGCTAAAGGTCTGAAATAAATTAAGAAAAATTCAAATTTAAATATAAATTGAATGCATGATCCATGATACAGCCCTAAGTGTGGTACCAACATTTGGTCATCAGCAACTTGAGAAAGAAAGCTGAAAATCTTCTAGGTCAGAGGATAAACACAGAGGCCAACGAACCTAGAGCCCTGGTTTCTTTTTTCAGTTATGGTTTGACTTTGATTTTATTTAACCATTTGACGTTGAATTTATACAATATTTCACATCTCTTTTTTTTTTTTCCTTTTTGTCTTTTTTACTGACCGGTAA
>NW_007730104.1:138204-140774 GCF_000696425.1 Galeopterus variegatus | reverse complement strand
GCCACCAGGCCGGCCCAATATTTCACATCTCTAATAGAAGGACTTGCCCTTTTTTATGTAAGCATAATTCCATGTCAAATAACTGATGGCCAAATACGGCACCAGCTTTATGGTATCTGTGGCAGCATAAAAATGAAATTTCCACATGGTTTTAACTAGCACTGGGGAAAACATAATTTGACAGTCGTCCTGAGCTCTCTTGGAAGAAAGTACACAGTTACACACAGCATCCAACCACAGCATGTGCTGGACCTGCCCAGAGAAATCAGCAGCTGCATGTTAAGTTACAGGATTACATGAAAAAGATGCAAATAAAGAGCTTTTTGCTTCCTTAGATTGATGTAGAGTAAGTTTTACTCATGAAGGAGCAAAAGAGGGAGGAATCATTTCACGTTTTGAGACATACATTATTTTTGTTAATTGCTGCCTTAATTAGTCCATGAGGATCTGGACTAAACCTTTTTTTACCTAGAGCTTCCATAACATTTATAAAGTATTATCTATAAGAAAAATTTTGCCACATTTTGTTTCGTTCTTATTAGGACACTTTCTAAAGGCAAACATGCTTAACACAATTTTGTGGGATGGTTCCCCAATTACTGGATATGCCTGGAGTGTGTCAGGTTCTGTCTAGTCCCTGCTGTAACCAGAGCTGATGGCTATACTCTACCTAGATCCTCCTCTGCTGGCCCTGGAAAGCTGATGCCCGGCTGGGCCAGGTCTCCACCTTCTTCCTCTGCAAAGACAGAAACAAAGTCACTCTTTAATATGTATCTGATGTAGATTGCAGTCATCCCTAGAGCATCTTCAAAACTCTTCACTATAACATAGTTCAAACATGACTGACACCTTCATATTTCTTCAAATGTCACTGCTCAGAGCCCGGTATTTTGTGCCAATAACCTCAGAAATGATCATCATTTTCTGGATGACTGTGGCTGCAGACACACATATTTCTCCCNACATGACTGACACCTTCATATTTCTTCAAATGTCACTGCTCAGAGCCCGGTATTTTGTGCCAATAACCTCAGAAATGATCATCATTTTCTGGATGACTGTGGCTGCAGACACACATATTTCTCCCATCTAGGTACTGACTTAGGCAGTGTGCCCAGTGATTCTCAGCTTCAGCTTTGGTTTAACTTCAGATTTATTAGCCCTTGTTTGCATTAGAACCGACTTCTGTTAAGTTGGCCCACTATTATTTTCCCTGGCTCCTTCCAGCTAGCGGAGTCCCATGGGAGCTCCGAATCACTCATGATAGACTTCCCTTATTGTCTAGAAAGCTTTATACTATTCGATGCTTCATTCCGCAATATTCAAAGCCAGCAGTTACTGCTTTAATGCTTAATATTAGTTCATCTTAGGTCAATTTTGTCCGAAACACTAATTTCATTTCCTATTGTTGGGAGATCATTTCAGGCCATTGGCATTGATTTTCAATTGTTCACTCTGTCCATGACACAAAAGCAGACACTGCTTAGAATGACATCATCGTGTGGCTGTAAAAGGTCTTGGGGTCATTTAGCACTGTTCCTCCCTCCACAGATGGGGCAACAGAGGCCAGGGAGATAAACGAACTTGCGTTTTTATCCAGCTAGCTCCTGGAGAGCTAGGCTTAGAGAGTCATCTAGCAGCCCTCCCTGTCCTGGGCTCTGCCCAGCAAANGCTGTAAAAGGTCTTGGGGCCATTTAGCACTGTTCCTCCCTCCACAGATGGGGCAACAGAGGCCAGGGAGATAAACGAACTTGCGTTTTTATCCAGCTAGCTCCTGGAGAGCTAGGCTTAGAGAGTCATCTAGCAGCCCTCCCTGTCCTGGGCTCTGCCCAGCAAAACACGTGCTATATTCTTCAGGATGCCTCAGTTTCCTCATGTACTACAGGGGCAGTTTAGATGCAGTGCAATGCCCAAGGGTGCTCTATCTCCCACTAATCTACAGTGAGAGGTGAAGAGAGCTAGTCTGAAGATGGAGACAGGGACTTTCAAATACGGGATATTTTGGCAACACATTACATATGTATATGTAAATATATTTATATTTATGGGATATGTGCGAAAATGATGACATATTTGCACACATGTATATACACACACACACATATATGTGTCATCATTTTGGCACATACCCATAAATATAATTATAAATAGAATTGCATACTCAGATTTTAGACATGTATTTACACATTCATGTGGGCTTCCAATATTCATGGACAGGCTTTGAGGCAACATTGTACATTTACATCCCTCTAGTATTAGATACAGTTAGCTATGCCATCATCTGCAAAAGGATGCATTTTAGTACATTATGATTGAACCTACTTTCACTACTATCACCATCTTCAATTCAGCAAATTAATGTCTGTCATTTTTAGTAAGTTGATAAAAAGTGAGGGAGGAAGATGGTAGACTTAGCAATGGAAGATGCTGAGGAGGGGGCTTGGCCTCCTCTCATGTAAATGTGCAGGGGAATTTCATTCCATGGGATCTCCCAGTCACTCCTTTTAAAAAATATATATGTATAATAAATGTCTATCTGAATTAAGCATTTTTTTTTTTTTTTTTTTTCC
>NW_007730104.1:114241-137507 GCF_000696425.1 Galeopterus variegatus | reverse complement strand
CTTCATTCCGCAATATTCAAAGCCAGCAGTTACTGCTTTAATGCTTAATATTAGTTCATCTTAGGTCAATTTTGTCCGAAACACTAATTTCATTTCCTATTGTTGGGAGATCATTTCAGGCCATTGGCATTGATTTTCAATTGTTCACTCTGTCCATGACACAAAAGCAGACACTGCTTAGAATGACATCATCGTGTGGCTGTAAAAGGTCTTGGGGTCATTTAGCACTGTTCCTCCCTCCACAGATGGGGCAACAGAGGCCAGGGAGATAAACGAACTTGCGTTTTTATCCAGCTAGCTCCTGGAGAGCTAGGCTTAGAGAGTCATCTAGCAGCCCTCCCTGTCCTGGGCTCTGCCCAGCAAACCACGTGCTATATTCTTCAGGATGCCTCAGTTTCCTCATGTACTACAGGGGCAGTTTAGATGCAGTGCAATGCCCAAGGGTGCTCTATGTCCCACTAATCTACAGTGAGAGGTGAAGAGAGCTAGTCTGAAGATGGAGACAGGGACTTTCAAATACGGGATATTTTGGCAACACATTACATATGTATATGTAAATATATTTATATTTATGGGATATGTGCGAAAATGATGACATATTTGCACATATGTATATACACACACACATATATGTGTCATCATTTTGGCACATACCCATAAATATAATTATAAATAGAATTGCATACTCAGATTTTAGACATGTATTTACACATTCATGTGGGCTTCCAATATTCATGGACAGGCTTTGAGGCAACATTGTACATTTACATCCCTCTAGTATTAGATACAGTTAGCTATGCCATCATCTGCAAAAGGATGCATTTTAGTACATTATGATTGAACCTACTTTCACTACTATCACCATCTTCAATTCAGCAAATTAATGTCTGTCATTTTTAGTAAGTTGATAAAAAGTGAGGGAGGAAGATGGTAGACTTAGCAATGGAAGATGCTGAGGAGGGGGCTTGGCCTCCTCTCATGTAAATGTGCAGGGGAATTTCATTCCATGGGATCTCCCAGTCACTCCTTTTAAAAAATATATATGTATAATAAATGTCTATCTGAATTAAGCATTTTTTTTTTTTTGTCTTTTTCCGTGTCCGGCAACGGATCGCAACCCTCAGTGTTGCCCCCGTACCGGACCGGGGACCGGCAACGGGATTGCAACCCTCGGTGTTGCTCCCGCGCCTCGCTCAGCCAGTGAGCGGGAACCGGTCTGCATGTGGGATCCGAACCCTCGGGCGGGAGCGCCGCCGCGCTTCCCAAGCGGCGCACTATCCAGTGCGCCACCGGGCCGGCCCTGAATTAAGCATTTTAAAAGACAGTTTATTTAAATTATTCAACGTAAGTCAACTGTACCTCATTTTTGCATGGTTAACAGCACTTTTGTATACTTTAAGTTGTTTCTTTTTAATGAACTACCTACTACAAAGCTAGTCAGTCAAATAACGACATTAAATATAACCCAAAACCAAAGACTTGCACGTTAAGCACAGTTTCCATGAAAACTATAGTCATAGAGTGTTATTAACTAGAAAACAGTATACATTCTTTGGGTTAGAATGGAATTTGGGGGATAACTAAAACAACAAATCCTCAATCTCAGACGGCACTTATTCCCCTTAGTTTAAACACACATATACAGAGGGAGAAAAAGTACACGCTTTAACAGGATGAATTTGAATGATGAGTTAACATTACATTGTTGAAATTACAAGTATGAATGCTCAGCTAACAATGCCAAGAACACAAATGGACAGAACGCACACACTGAGTTTAACAAAGCTGTGCATTCACACAGAGCGTAACCTTAGTATAATGAACCTGAAGGTTTACAGGAGGAACACATCTAATTACTTAGAGAACAATACTCCAAGGATGATGAGAAAGCACGTTTGAAGGTCAGCCCTAAATTTTATAGGTAGAAATGACTAGCTGCATAATTTACCTCTGACCTTGCTGTTAATCAGATCAAGATAATGCAAGGCCTAGAATATCTTGCCTTGGGCAAAACCTTCCAAAGTTAAAAAATGCAACATGAGTTGAAGGTAGATGCATTGAACGTTTCTGATTTCTGTGTTACTTTTCAGCTGATAAAGCTTAATTCAACATGTGTATAATCTTTCCTTATCCAACAAAGCTTTGCAATTTCAGCCTAAATTTTGCATTTCTATCATATATCCCTACCCACAGGCCAGAATACTTGTCCAGGCAAACATCCTGTTCAAACTTCATACCATTAGTAAGACTAATGTTCTAGTATTTCTTATATCTTCATTGTCTGGTACAGTGAGTGCTAATAAATGTTTGAGGAATGAGCTGAATGAATGAAACGTGAAGGGTTACAGAAGGCTCTCAAATTAAATTATCATCTTAATGATGGCAGAGCCCCCCAAACTGCCTCTGCCTAGGCTTAAAGAGATAAACTAAAAACTCATTCATTCAGTAAATTTCTCTCTTCTGCCCCCACTCATATTAATAAGAGAAACTATTTTGCTCCACCAATCATATGAAAGACTAGCTGTCTAATCTAAGCAGCAAACTGTGGTTGGTATAATAGAACAATACCTCTATTAGCTATGCTCCCAGATGTTCTGAAATTGGGTGATTGTAAGCCTCCTTTACTTAGCTTCCTTATTTTCTCCCATCCAAACTGAATATATCCCAGGCAGGAGAGGCTGATGACTGTATAGATTACATGTATGAGATTAATCAATGCTGTAAAACTAATAGCACCTACACCTGACATCATGCTCAAATTTCCATCACATTTTCTTAGCAACAAGAAAAATGTGCCTTAGATTAAAAAATGTTAGAAATCATCTACTTACACATTTGAATACATCTAATGAGTTTTCTTCTTCACTAGAGAAACACAGTCTTTTACCATTATGACTCTTGATGGGATTTTCCTTACTCCAGACTGCTCACTTACAATACTTTCCAGCTGAATTCACTTTGTGAATTATTATTTTTTATCTACTGGAACTTAACAGCAGCAGCTCTCCCTAACACATGACACAGGGATCCTGTAAACCATTTCTGGGTGAATTGTAATGAGACCTTTTTGCAGGTGTGTGTCATGGTGCTTCTTCCAAGAATGAACACCTAATTCCACATGTGTGAAGTGCTTCTCACAGATACCAGTGGCAGCAATAAAGTGCAGATGAGGTGCATCGAGGGCAGTGGGTGCCACCGAAAGTGTGCAGATCTGCCACTAACCACACAGTAACACGGGGAACATTTCCTGATGCCTCTGAAATCACCTTCAAGTTTCAAATACGTGGTCATCCTGCTCCCCTGGACCCCAGAGGCTTATGAAGATATATCTGAGATAATTCGTGACAATACTTAATAAAATATAGGGCGTCATTACCACTCCACAGGAACATACTGTGTTTATGTTCACCTTGATGTGATGAGCTATTTCAACGCTGTAAGCTACTGAAATTCTCGTGAAGGGAGACCGACTACCGCACATCGTAGAGGGAGAAAGGCAGTGCGGAGCTTCCTTGAAGTCATTCCTCACAAGCACTGGCCCAGGCGGTTGTATCATCCACACTTTCCAATGAAGAAACAGAAGATCAGAGGGTTGAGCACATCACCTAAGGACACACAGTCACAGAGAGACCTGGCTGGTTCCAAATCCCGTGCTCTTTTCTCAGTTGTCTGTATGAGTCGCTATGATACTTCCACTGACACCACAATGTTTAATTTAGAGATTCTGCATTGACCCTCCTCAACAGAGCTTTCCTGGACTGATAATAGAGTGAGTTAAAAATCCCCCAACTAAAGAGGCAGAAGAGATGGAAGAAATGATGTTGGGCAGGTGAGTGACAGATGGGCCATATAACCCAGGCAACTAACTTCCAAGAAGAAATCAGACTTTCATGGAAGCCAGTGGACGTGCTACTTTTTGTATTTATGAGACGGACTCCTACCTGTTTCCGGGCACTCTAAGGAGGATGGTGCTGGGCAGTTCTGAGTCACCTTCTGTGAATGGTCCTGGGATTGTGGTTTCCTACATCCATGGGGCCCTGGAGGAGCTCTCGGAATGGAGCAGATGTGCAGGTGTTCAGGGGCCATGGGGCCTGTCATGTGCTTTGCAGATACACATCCATGTTATCTAACACCAAAGACATGCTGAATTTGGATGGTTGGTGACTTGCAGCCTTCATTGGTGGACACTAGAGATACTTATGCCAGGAAGACAGCCCTGCTCATTTGGAAATGAGAGCTGTGGCTACAAGAGCAAACAGCAGGGCCTGGCAGATGAGCAGAGTCTTTGATCTGCCATCCTGAGAAGGAAAGACCCCCCACTTCAACGGGGCTGCCGACCAAAGCCAGGGTCCTCCGTAAAGAAGCATTCCCAAAAGTCCCAGAACCAAATACGGTTGCGTCAGCCCCATAACTTGAACAAGACTTGGTTTTACTAATACTGAACTCGAATGGCCAATTTACTACAGACTCAGGGGAGCATGTTTGGATACTTCGGTGACAAGGTCCTTCCATAGCTGCCACTGAGCCATTTCAACCACCCGGGCTAGCTCTGTGACCCAGGCGATAGGATTTTCCAAGTCTGTGACTCTGAGGCAGCTTAGTAGGATAGAAAGAGAAAGGGCTGATGTCAGACAGATAACCCCAGAGAGCTAAAGTTCTCGGCTCCTGCCACCTCTCCCTAAGACTGTAGATCATGCTTCCCTCTCAGCCCGGCACATCATCGGCATCTGAACGCTGTCCTGGCATCTTATTTTCTTCTTTCTCCCATTGGAAATAATTCACAGGACTTGACTGATGTTGACGTTGGGCTCTTTTTCACTCTTGGAAGGTAAGGATTGGCACCAAGACCACCAGATGGCTCCAACTAATCTACTTCCTGGTTTGTTCCTGGTAATGTCTTATTTTGGAGAAACAGTGAAGAAAAATGATATGTGTAATAATTTCTGTGCATGTGTGCAAATATACATGTCTCTACTACCTCATTTTATTACCCCAACCACTCTGCAGTTATGCCAGGAATTACCACCTCCAGCTTGATAGATGCGCAAGTGAAGGCCATGGGAGGTTAAGTAACTCTCTGCAGTCACAGAAACGATGGATTTCATGAAGCTAAGTCCCTGACCCCAAGTTCAGTCTCTTTTCACTCCACCGTGTGGCTGCATCTGTTTGGAGGAGTCTGCATTGAGCGATCCTTTTTTTCTTAATGATCTGCCCCATGAATGCCAACTGCAAGGTTCAGAAAAGAAGTGGAGGAAATACACACCTTCAATTGATGGGTTTTAAACTCTTTTAAGTACAAATTGTATCTTTTTTAGGGTGGGGGGAGTTGTCTCCAAGTCATGTTAACTTGGAAACAATAAGAAGCAGTTGAGCATTCAAAGTAGTAGGTAGAAGGGAAAATGGTGTCTATACTTGTAAGGGGAAATTGCTCGTAAGAAGATATTGGATTTCTTGATGTAAGGGATCCAATACTATTATCACCTCATAAACACCAGGAAAGGGAAATGACATGCTATTATCCACTGTGCTTGGGGCTTTGCTGCATTTCCTGCTCCGGGCAGTGTTTTTATTTAGGTGCTTATTGGTTAATCCCACTGTTTCCCTTGATGCGGGGACAGATAACAGGTGTGTGGCGTGGCGGGCCAGGCCCACAGCAGGGAAGTGATTTGCTCACGGTCCCCACCAGAATTGTGGTTCCACATTGCATTTTTATAGCATAGTCTTTTTTTTTCCCCATATGAAGTCGACACAGAACCTCAACAATAAAGTGGATGCTATCAGTGCTGCTTAAAAAGTTGGGATAAGAAGCAAAGGAGATGGGGAGCATTGACCCCTCTCTCCTCTCCCACAGCCATCCCCCAGCTTCTCTGCAGAACCCCAGTGCTGCAAGGAGCAGAGCTTGAAAACCCTGGGCCGGGGACTGCCCGGGGAGTGCGGGAGGCAAATGGAAGTCTTGCTTTGCTCTGTGTTCTGAAGAGCGCGTTCACTTCCTTTTGCTGCTGTGTGGTGTTTTCTGATCTGAGGCACATCTTTCCTCACGATGGGATTAGAGCCTGAAGCCTCTACTGTTAAGTCACAGTCTCAAAGTCTGACCAACATTACCAGCGACATCCTCCACTCCACCCCACGTCAGCTGTATCTTTGGGTCTTCCCTTGGGATTGTCCAAACACCGACTATCCCATTCTGTCTCATCCATGTCCAGGGGACCCATCAGGCTCACAGCAGCATCTCTAGTCCGCACAGATGGAGGCGGTCGGCCGGGCTCCGTGGTGTAGACTCTTCTCCCCAGTTCTCACCGCGTCTGATCTGCCCGGTTCTACCCTCACCCTCGCAGCTCCTGCACACTCGGGGCCTGCGGGGGTCCTTCTCGACTTCCCTCGCAGGTGAATCTCTGCTGAGGCACAGCACGTCCCTTCCTTCCTGGTGTTTACTCTGGTCTGGGGGAGAACTTTTTGTTTCAGTCTTTCCTGAGGAGCTCCACCTATCACCTATTTCTACAGTGGACAGGTGTAGTGGGTGGAGGTCAAGGTAGAAGTTTTGCCCATGGACATGTGTGGAAGCGCGCGCAACATGCATATGTCTGAATTCTTTCTGCTCTACTCTGCCTACCACGCTGCTCTAGGTTACCTTACGCACTACCTTTTCATTATTTATTTCCTATGTGTAACATGTAGGTCTTCAATTAAAAGAGAGGGACCCTGTGGGTGCGGGCTTCATCTGCATGCCCCCTGGAGTTGGGGGGAGTCAGGGAGACTCAGGTCACACCCAGAACATCTGCTTCCAACCATGTGGCTGAGACCTGGCCATACTCTCCACTGCTCCTTCTCATGGGTAGTCGGGGCATCCCTGGGACCACGGCTTCTCTGGGGTGTTGTGCAGGGACAATGACACCATCTACAGAGCACTCAGCATAGTCCCTGGCACCAGGCATGGAACATGCACAAGAGATAATCAACAAATTCAGTTCACTGAAGGAGTCATCCACAAAGTTGGGTGATCTGAGTTTGCCCAGCTTCTGGATTCTTTTTAACTCCCTAAAAGTTTACTTTTAAAGAAAGCATACTCAAGTCTCCATTTTAGCCGTTTCTGTAATGACAGGATTTGAAGGCTGCTCAAATTAAGGATTCATTTCTGCTCCGTCAGGACAATGACATTGATTAGTTGTAATGCCAGCTTCCTCTTCCATTCCACTCACAGCTGCGCTGCCTGCCTGCATTCAGCCACTGCTGTAATGACTGTTAATGGCTGTTCTTTGAAAACCACAGAAATGCTCATAATTTTATTTTGGACCAAGGATCAAGTCTCAGCAGAAGCTGCCCCTAAAGTCTGCAGAATTTTCACTAGTAGTTAAATGTCACTTAAATTAGGAAAAGAGAAAAGCTCAAAGTCACTAATGAGGCAACTCCACTCCACTAAGAATGACACTAAATGGCTCTCTCTCAAAACAGGTGGCAGCTAAGACTCGTGACAGTGCAGTATCAGCATTCAAATCACCACTGGGTGTGAGTCACCTCCACGTATCTTGTTTTCAAGCTTTGGGGACCTTATCAAGTTAAGTTAACCACCACCATGCATTCAAATAAATTACAAAAATCATCTTCCAAAAGAATTCAGTTATGACTAAGAGCAACATACACTTAATTTTGAATTTCTCTGGACTCAGAAAAAAGATTAAAAAGTGTTAAAGTAAAAAGGCAGACTTCCTTATTTAAATATCTGAAAGCTTCAAGATGACATTGTATCTGTCTGCTCTTAAATTTGAATATTATTCACTTGAAAAGTGACATTAATTATATTTTATATAATATGTTTTAAATTTAAATTCCAAATGCATGCAGTGTTAAATCCTTTGTACTACCATCTGTATTTAATAAGTTTTTATACCAAAGATGCCTTGAAGATACATCCATCATGTTTACAAAGAAAATATTACTTCAAAGACAGAGTAAAGGGCATTTTACAGAGCTTCAAAACTGAAGTTATTGCTGCTCATACCTACATTATGCAAAAGCCTCAGAGATCACAGTGAATGATAAACTTGTTCTTTGTCTCTGTGGTTCTAATGCTCACTGCATTAGAAAGCCCTGGGTAGGGCTGCCAGGTAGCATACCCCAGGCCCAATTAACATTTGAATTTTGGAGAAACAATGAATCATTTTTAGTATAAATATATCCCATGTAATATCAGTAGTTTTTCTGAAATTCAAATGTAACTGGGTGTCCTGTATTTTTATTTGCTAGATTTTGTCCTGCTACCCCTGGAGAACTTTTAGAAGAATGTGGGTGCTCAGGCCTCAGCATAGCTGCATAGGTGAATCTGCACTGCAGCCAGGAAACCACCAACTTGGTGGAATGAGCAAAAGTAATTTACTAAAGCCCCATTTCACATTCTCCTGACCATCCAAGCCACCCATGGAGCAAGTTGTGCCAGTGTGCTCAGACTGGAGAGAATCCAACACGAGGAACACTGCTGTCTCTCAATTTCTTTGTTATACAACATGCTTTCTGCATAGACATTTTTCAGGCATTTTAATGTGAAAAAAAATGTTAACTTTTAAACACTCTTAAATTACATATTCAACACATTGTCTTAACTTTCTACAGTTGACGAATTTCTAGCATTTAGCTTTCCTTCTTCATTCTGCACAGGGATGACTTCAACTCCAAGTGTAAGGTGTTTTGATGTGGCAGGAGTAATTATAGCTCCAATAATTATTGTACATTTTCCTGGATTTTGTACAAATGACTTTAGGGTAAGTAGTGATGCCTCATTTTTTTCTTTAAAAAGAATTGACAAGCCTGTATTTTCAAATGTCCAATTAAAGCAGAATGGTTAAATAAATTACAGTACAATCATAGCATTGAATGCTAGAACACTTTTAAGTGTTTTATAAATTACCAGTGTGATGTGAAGTGAGAAAAGTTATACACAAACTCTATGTACTCTGTGATTCTGGTTTTGCTTTGGGAAAAAAAAAGCCAAAAAACAGTAGGCAATTTACTAAGATGCTAACAGTGAATGTCTCTGGAGAAATTATGGCTACATTTCATTTTCTTCTTTAAATGTTTTGTGCTTTCTAAATTTTCTTCAACCAGCCTGTATGCCTTTTATAAGTTCAAAAGAAATGATAAAAATACTTGGTGTTCAATAGCCTTCAGCAAAGCCAAAATCTAAATTTTCTTCTTTATTGGAATTAGATGGCCTAGAATAAAAATGGGAATTAGTAAAAAATGTATTGCTTAATTCTTCCTCTAATCAAGATCAATATTTACTTATTGCCTTCTTCCTTCATGCATATAATGGTAGAATTAAGGTTAAGAAAGAAGCTCATAAAGAACAACTTGTTCGTTCATTCATTCATTCAGTCTCTGAGTGCCATCTATGTGTGGGCCATTGCTTTAGGAACTCAGTACCCGTTGAGGAAGAAGACAGGTATAGTTCTGCCCTCACAGAGCTATTTTTCTATAAAACATAACTCGATTATACCAGAAGCACACTACTATCATCTGCAAGCAGCTCAAATATCAGCATGGAAAGTCATTTTCCAAACTTTCACAGTCGGTAGGTAACATGAAGAAGAAAATATTTTCTGTAACAGATGAAAAGCTTCTTGAGCATCCAGAAAGGCAACATCTGAGGACAATTCTGAGTAATGTAATACCTTAGAGTTCCTTGCAGAAGTTGAACAATGTGCAGAAGCTAACAGCAGAGATTATTTAAGCTACACATCAACTCAGTTTATGAGATTCTATCACGTGTCTTCTTGGGAACAATTTCAGAAGAAAGATCTGAAATAGCAGCTGTGGCAATGACACACCCTCCCTGAGAATCCCTGTGTCCTTTGACACACTTTTCCTCCTACTATCCTACATGGCTGGACTCAATCTGCTGCTGCTGCTGAATACTCCCCTCGTGGGCTGCAGCCACCTGACCTCAGAGGAGAGAATTCAAGTTATATGAATACTTGGAAAGAAAATGTTATGATACCCATTTTGCAAATGAGGAAAGTAAGCTTCAGAGATGTTATGTAAGTAACCTAAAATACTGCGACTACTCAGCGGAAGTATGAAGATTAGAACCTCGGTCTTAACTTTCTCTCTGGCTCCAAAGTCCATATTTTGTCCTGTGCTGCACGTCAGTACTAACCACTCATCTTTGCTGAACTGTTGCAGCCCATCCTGGGTTGCGCTGGGCAGCTGACGAGGTCCAGTCTTTGGAAAAATACCGGGGAGTAAAGTGCGTGGTTGGTACTACCGAACTTGCCTTTCAGCATCTTTCTTAAGTGTTCACTCCCATTTCTTTTTCTTCTTTAAATCACTCCTTTTCGGGCATCAGAATCTGGGCTCAGAAAAGAGACATGCCAAACTCACTGATACTAATGTGCAAATGGTTTCCAATAAGGCTTTATGGAACACTGGCTCTGTGACAAATTCTGTCCTCCTCGGATGGCCCATTCCAGGCCCAGGCCCAGTGTCTATGCTCAGGGAGATGAGGCTTGTGGATAAGCAACTATGATGGGAATTTACACGTCCTGGAGAAGAGCACGGAAGGAGAATTCCTCGAGTCACCCTGCTGGGCACCTCAGCTACGGTTCTGCTCTGAGTGGGCTTGTTGGGAAGTCCTGAAGAATATTCCATAGCTTGAACCTGCCCGAGGAACTAAATAACTCTGACCTCCTCATGCAAGATTCTTAGTGATTACTGAAAATCTTTTTTAAAAATACATTTAAACGATAAGATTTCCACATTTGTGATTTCACTGAATCTAGCGTGTCCTGGACATGGAAGGCTAGACATGGAGGACTGGCCACTGTCCTCCCAGTTACGTATAAATGCGACTGCTGAGCAGCTGCTGACAGTACACAGAATTTCACTAACTACTCATACTCCACAAATGCTTGTGGATTGATACTAAGAACTGGACAAGGTGGTGCATGAGAAAGCACCCATGACTGGAGGGGCTCAGGGTCTGGCAGGAGAATTACATACGAGGAAATGATCACTGTGCAGTGAAATCAGCTCAGCAATGGACAGACGCACCAAGGAGAGCTACGCACATTATGTGGGTTAAACCAATCCCTGACAGGGCAAACTAAATTCAAAAATATGTTTTTAACTTCAGCAACACTATTTAAAACTTGCATTCAGTTGTTATACAGAATTGAATTACATAAATGTATATATCAAAATATTTCAAAATAGCCAAAGTATTGTTTATTTTCATTTTGAAAAGGAAGCAACTTCAAAAACTTGATTTGGTTGTTTCATACCCTGAATCTTTGTAAATACCCACTTTCAGTGCTCCTTAGCCACGAGACTGAATTTTGATCTATATCCACAGGCCCAGCCATTATTCATTTATTCCACTTTGGTTATTAATAAAAGTGAAACATTTGCTGAAAGATGACAGATGAAACTGGTTCCCTATTATTCATCAGCAAATCACGCCTAAGGCATCATTCTTCTTTTTTTAAAATACATCACACATCAAGTTTACTCACAGGAAACCAAATAAGTACAAGGTTTTATGGCAGCATCTAGATTGAAATTCATTTTTAAAGCCCTCAGATTCTAGATCGATTTTGCTTTAACAAATTATGTAGTTCTTGACCTGAAATGTAACCAAAAAATGACTGTGCCAAGCTGTGGCAGCCTGGCCTGTCCCAATATTGTTTCAACCTCCCCGCATGGCTGGTCGCCATGGGTTACCCAGTGGCATCAGGAAAGTGGAGACAAACATTCAGAACAGAGACTGCTCCAGTCACCCCGTCTGTTAGTGCTTCACGACATTAGCAGATGCACGAGCGCATGCATTTTGATGCCATGTTGGTGACACGCATGCATGGTCCGCCTGTTTCCAGCTTCACTGGCACTGTATTTGCCTTCAGCAATTTATGTTTTCTATAATGAAAAACCCTGGCAATTGCATCCCATTTGGCATGAAGTTCCTAGATATTATTTAGAGTTGGAAGAGCAAGAGGAGATAAATACGACTGTATTACGAGTGGTGCTGCTCTCCCTGCACGGCTCCCCGAGCCATGAGCCATGAGCTTCATTCTCGCCTGCTGCTGAACTGTTCCCAAGGAAACCAAGCACCTGCCCCACCCCTTGTTTTGGAATGTGCTGAGCAGACAACCTTCCATAGGGGGTCTTTCCCCTCTCTAAGGCAACCTACTTTCAAAACTATTTGGAACACGGTGGATTTCACACACGCCATGGTGTGGCAGTCCTTTCTAGATGACACAGATCCAAAGATTGCACAGCTCTAAACAGCATCCAGGAGCTGAGATTTCACATTTTCTCCTAAACAGATTTCCTGGCTCCACCTGTCCTAGCTGCCTTTTACAAATGCTCTTACAGCTCACAGGCTGCACAGCTTCCCATCTGCTGTAATTTGCCAGCTTGACTTGCTCAAATCCAGGCTGGAGCAGGTTCTAGCTTGTATGATTTGGGGCAAGTAACTTAAGCCTTAGTTTCCTTTTCTGTAAAATGAGAGTAATAGCACTCATGTCAAAGGGTTGGCTTAAATATGAAGTGAGAAAAATGTACTTGAAGTGTCTCGGCAGAGTATCTGGCATTTAATACTCATTCAGTATTAGTTCCCCTCCTCTTCTTCCTGACTTCTCCATTAAAATTTAAATGGCTCTTAGGAGATGCTGGTACCTTATGACTTCCCTTAACATGAAAGGTAAGCAAGACAGGAAGGCCCTCGGCCAGAGCCCATGGGAGGGCCAGAGAAGGATGAAAGCTGGAGGAAGAACACAAAAGTGGGCAGAGAGCTTGAAGCTCCACGCTGTGCATTACTCCTGAGCCCTCGGAACGCTCACTTGGCCCTCCATCTGCAGCACGGGCTCAGTGGGAACTCTAGTGAGTACTCTGAAGAAGCAACAGGGACGTGCCAACTCCACCGAACTATCTTAGCACACACTTAACATGAGACAACAGCCTCTTCCAAATTTCATTAACTGTCTCTACTATAAAAATATTTATTCACTGAGTATTTTATTTAAATATATGCTTTTCCTGCTTTTCTTTCTTATATAAAGGGTTGAGGCAGTTATACCTCCAAACTGGTTTTCCATGAATTTTGAATATGCATGACTGCTCTTAAAAATATTTTTTTGTGTTTGAATAATAGATAAGTCCTCCCTGTGCTCCAAGGTGGAAAAATGATATAAAAAAATCTGCAATTAATTAACTGCATTTACAGCATAGAATAGGTCTGGCTAATCACCTCTTAATTATACTTATAAAGCTTACCATAATTATCTGGCAAGATGAGAGAAAAGCAAGACAAAAATAATTTTACAGAAAAATTACAGGGCAGCTGCATTAAAATCATCCCAATTTCCAGGCTCATTTTGGAGACTTCCTGTCAAGGCATATTCGTGAATGTCCACATAATTCTCTACAGCTCTGTAAAAGAGACCGTGGAAATGCCTGATGTTAATGTGTAATTTTCACCCTTAATGTATTCATTCTCATCAAAATTTAAGATAATGCCTCCTTATTGGCATTGCAGCAGTGGTGGCAAAACAGAGTTCCAGCTGGGCAGACAGCAAGGGAAAGGGGAGAAGTCAGAGAGAGAAGGAGAAAGCATTTCGATGCACTCTGATGACTCGGTGTGAGAGTAAGTGAAAGAATCTCCGTAACCATATAATGATCTATTGCCATCCTGTTCTTCAAATATTATTGTCAGTCAGGATTGGTTTAATTTTTCATAGATTTCTCGTAAGACTTTATGAACTAACAACATGAATATTTTGTACCAAATGCGAGAGCCATTTTAACCAGAAAGTCCTGTCCAGCTCATAACTCACGTCTCAATTAGTTTTACCCTGATGATTCCAAATCAATATGACTCTCCTTTGACTTTCTGGAAGGGTGTTCTGGACTATGACCAAACGACTCATCTGTCATGATCAAAAAACTGTGGTGTTGTGATGTACCCTTGAGGTCATCTGGCATCACTTTGGGGCAGAACCTTCCACTTGTAGGTCTAAGCCACCAGGTTTCAAATTTTTATTTTTCTTTTAAGGTATCTCTGGGCAATGAGGATCTACAACTTATTTTTAATGTCTTAAAGTAAGCACCACTCAAGTTTTCTTTTTGAAGTCAGAAATGTTGGATTCCGGAACTCATGGCCACTTATTCTGCTGGACCAGGGCAATAATACAGGTCTGATTGCTGGAAAAGGGCCCTCCAAAAATTTATAACCTTCTCTGAGCTAGTTCATTGTTTATTCAGAATTTCATGGAGCTCAGAGTCCAAGGGGTCATGGACTTGGTACCCTTAGGGTCTGTCTACTGTCTGGTCTCTCTGCCACTTCATCAGCTCCTAAGCCCACGCTGGCTCCCGGCTACCAACATCCACATCAGTTGTTGGGGTCCTCTCCCCAGAAGAGATTTGAAATGGGGTGCAACATCCCCAGTTTCCCATGTCATGCTAAACCTGCAGGCAAACACACAGAACACCATCTTTTTCTGATTTTAAGGATTTTCATTCTGATTACTATTCCATATTGTACTTTGAAACTAATAGGCCCTAATCAGTTAACAATTATGAGCACATTACAGTTTCCAGACTTGTACGAAAGCCTTCTGGTCTGTGACGGTTCCTGGAACCAGAGCCTGCCTTCTCTACCGCTCAGCAGTCCTGACGCCAACCTCTCTCCTGTGGATCACTTTCTCTGAGCCTCTCTTCGTTCAGCCTCCAGCATCAATCAAAGGGGAACAGCAGGTGCACACGTGGCAACTGGAAATTCTGAAAATGTGCAAGCGGTATCACACAGGACCAGTCGAGTCTCTGCCTGCTGTGTTCACTTCCCCGCGGTGGGCCCAGTAGATTCTAGAGTGACATTTTTTAAAGTTCGGGTGGGGTCACTTCCTCATGAAAACTTTCTGAGAGTCCCTGTAGAGTACGGCCTTTCTAGAATACTCAGGGGCCCTCTGTCAGCTACAAATCACCCTTTACAAACACCCCAAGCAATAGCCCAAACCATAGCCAGCTCTTCCCCAGCTGGTCACCCAGCATGGCTATCTCTGCTGGCTGTGCAAGGGTTCCCTGCAAGCTCTCTGGTTGCAAGTGCTGGAGATACACTGAATCCAACTCCAGAGGAGGGAGACATTCATGATGGGAGATGACAGCATGTCCAGGAACATGGAGATGGCCGGGCCATATAAGGGCTGAGATGACAGAAGCCTCCCAGGCTGTCCTCACTGTTTCCTGGGTGATGTCTCATCTCCAATGCCTTTGCTTCCCTCTGTGTCTTTGTCATCTCTTCCCCCATCTTCCTTCTCCTGCCACCCAGCCCAATGCTCAAATGACTGTCCCAACCCAGTCACCACACCCGACCCAGGGCCACCTCTCAAGGTGACCATGTTTGCATTTTAGTTGAATACTCACAACTGGGAGACCCTGAGGGCTCTGTCTGCTCTAGAATGAGTGTGTCCTGGTTCAGATACATCCATCAGGCTGGAGGAAAGCAGCCCTGGAACACAGAGCTGTGTCTTCCAGCAACAGAGGGGAGGTGGAGGGAGTTGGGTGGGGCAAGCCACCCCCATGTGACTGGCCCATCAGAGTCAACAGGGGCTAGTGAGTTTTTCTTCCTGAACCTTCTTTTAATTGAAAGGTGGAGCCTTGAAGAGGTGATTGGATCGTAGGACCATGCAGTAGTGAATGGGCTAAAAATGGTGGTCATGGGTGTGGTTCTGAGGGCTTTAAAATAGAGCAAACATGAAGTTAGTATCTCTTTGCTCTGCCACTTTCTGCCATGTGAGACTCCTGTATTGCTATAAAGCCACCACCAAAAAGACCCTGACCAGATGTGTTCCCTGGACGTTGGACTCCTAGCCTCTGAAAGTGTATGCAATAAATTTCATTTTCTTATAAATTACCCAGTTCCATTTTGTTACAAGGAAGAGTAACGGACTAATACATTTGGCATTAGAAGGTGACTATGACATTGGAAGGTGACCATGACATTAGAAAGCAACCATGGGCCAAGCCTGTGGCGCACTCAGGAGAGTGCAGCGCTGGGAGTGCAGCAGCGCTCCCGCCGTGGGTTCGGATCCTATATAGGGATGGCCGGTGCGCTCACTGGCTGAGCACTGTGCGGTCGGTCTCAAAAAAAAAAAAAAAAAAAAAAAAAAAGAAAGCAACCATGGCATTGGAAGGTGACTATGACATTAGAAGGTGACCATGGCATTAGAAGGCAAAAAGAGGTGGGGTTAGAAGCTTGAGTCTGAGACACGATCGACCTACCATGGTGCTTACATGAGTTTAGTTTTCTGGGCCAGCCAGAGTCAAAGGTATTTTGATTTATCTTTTGAGAGTTTAGTGCTTTGGAAAATAAACTCCAATAAAATATCATCTAACTTTGACTTTTCTTCCTAAGATTTTTCTGGAAAAAGGCTTTGCAGTTGGAAAGAAAAGTGTAAATCTTTCTTATCACAACCTCAAGTCTGGTCAGTGAACTGTCGCATTGATCAGTTATCAAACTATTTTGTTTGTTTTAATATCTTGTACATTGGCCATATATGAAGAACATAAATACTAGACTCCAGGAGATTTTTAAAATATACCCTTCTACTTTATTTTTGTTGCTCTTTTATTTTGTTCACACGAACTGTCCTTATCTGGCAAATCATTTATAAATAACTCAATAAGCCAGCAAAAGGATCAGCTGTCCTGTCTACCACTGTCTTTCCTGGTTCAAGCTGTTGTTTTAAAGTGAAACTTGCGTGCTCACACACGCCCTGCCGTGCTTTGCACAGAGCTGCTGCTTAGTTAAAATGTGATGCTGAGCCTCACAGGGGAAGACTGAATCAGCCCTGGAACGTTTCCAACAACCAATCTCTTCATCTTTCAAGAAAATGCAGAGGTAAATTCATTAAAATCATGTGTGGGCTCTAAAGAGACATAAAAACAAAACCTGACTTTTGGAGGCTCCAAACCCTGATCTATCCACATACTGTCTTGCGTTATCAAAAGTTAGGAGGATGGAGGACGTTCAATACAGCAGTGGTTAAAGGGCACAGTCCTGTAGCCTGACCTCTGAGATTCAACTCTCTGCACAATGGCAGGGTGTCCTTGGGGAATTGCTGCCCTCTCTGGGCATCTACTTGTCCCTCTGTAAGTGGAAATAGTAAGCATGCCTATCTTACAGTGTTCTTGTGAGGACTCATATTGTAAAACATTAGAACAGGGACTGGAGCTCTTATGAAAAAGCAAAAAGTCACACCAGCCCAACCCAATTTAGATACATAACTGAGATACTTTCACAATAAATCCTATGGGTTAAATAATTATAGCATTCAGATTTTTCCATCCCAATAAAGGTTTCCACGCCAAAATTCTGTTCACTATTCATATTTATAGCAAAGCACTGCGGAGTGCAGATAGCAAAAAATTAGCAGCCAGCTTGGATGCAGGGAGCTTTTGATGAGACATAAGGAAATGATTACCTCAAAATCAGCGACTTTTCCCATCTTAGGGGTAGCCAACCCCGTTGCATAATAGGAATGATAGGGGAGATAGAAATCAATGACTTACCTAAACAGAACAGAGAACTACACCATTTATTACTTTCAAGAATCAATGCACAAGGGGACATGAAATGCACAATCTCTTCTATTGCTTTATGAATTAGATCCTCCATCAAGTAAATGCCTCCGTCCCCACCCTCTTTAAGGACGGATCCAATTTTCAGGTACCCATTTACAATTAATTAGTGACTAAATATGCCACTGTATTTCAGCACCTTGACAGTAAAGCCTTTCAGCTTCTCAGGACAAAGCTTCCTCATGCAAAAATACACAAGGATCATTTTTGTCCCCCAAACAACTGGAGGATGAGTGCTTTGAGCAGATGCTAATCATCACTTCACTCATCTTCTGATAATATGTGCCCCTTCCAGTTCCTGTGTGCATGGTTTGGTGGCTGAGAAAAGTTCAGGAAGTCCCTTCCGTTTGGGGGATAGAACATCATTTCAGACTTGATTGACTCTGACACCCGCAGCCTCTCTTCTCTTTGAAAGGTTGTTAGAAAAAAATCCTATTTCTTGCTCCTGTCCCCTCCCTTGCTGCGCACACCACTGTCTGGCCATCTCTCAGAGTACTTTGTGCCATTGCTTGGTATTACAGGACCTGAAGAGGTCGCTTAGTTTATTAGTTTCAATATCATTTATGGAATGTTAATGAATTAATATTTTTTCAGAGATTATCTTCTGTGAATCACATGTGGCTAGTGATGTACCCTGATGTGCTGTGATTTCCCTCAATTTCATAGCTTGTCGAAGCTATCCCCTCTTTCACTTGTACCTGGCTAATCATTGATCTTCATTTAGGAGTGAGATTGAATAATAACCCCTCTGTTAAGTAGCCTCCCTGGGTTACCAAACAAAATGACACTCCATGTAAGAGCTGCCTAATCTAACAGGAGACAAGCGTTGACGCAGAGATAAACATGATAAGGATGACCTTGAGAAACAAGAGTGGTCAACAATAACGGACAGCTTGGGCTACCTCAGGAAAACTAGGACGTAAAGCAGTTATCTTAATATTTTGGGTTAACTTATTAAAATTTTATGGAAATGCTGGGAAAATATGCTATGTCTATACACAACGATTTTCACGTGAGTTGAGCTTCTCCTACTCCCTATTGTCTATTTGTGTCCTCCTGCGCATACATTCCCGATAGGAAGGGCAGGCAGCACTTGCACTGCAAACAGTTCAGAGGAAGCCACCCAATGTTTCAGCCTGAAGGTGAAATAAACAATGACAGCAACAGGTTTTTGGAAGATAAATGCAAGAAAATGAAAAGACAGTTACTGTTAAAAAAAAAAGAGAGCATATTTCATCAGCAGCATTTGAGGTCATATGAGCAATAGCTCAGATATTGTTAGCAAAAATTTCTTCTTGAAAATTTACTTTGTTATAATGCAAATTGGACCAAACTAGCAATTGTTGCCTAAGTAACTCAGCACTAAGTTTTTTTTGTCTTTTTTTCGTGTCCAGCAACGGATCACAACCCTCAGTGTCGCGCCCGTACCGGACCGGGACCGGCAACGGGATCACAACCCTCAGTGTTGCGCCCGCACCTCACTCAGCTAGTGAGCGGGAACCGGTCTGTATGTGGGATCCGAACCCTCGGCGGGAGCGCCGCCACGCTCCCAAGCGGCGCACTGTAGCAGTGCGCCACCGGGCCGGCCCAGCACTAAGTTTTCAAGAAGAAATTTTTGCTAACAAAACCTTAGTGCTGAATTACTTAGGCAACAGCTGTTAGTTTGGTCCAATTTGCATTATAACACAAACACATTTCATTTAGAAACTGGGCCTCAACCATTGGCCCAATTCTTATGGGTTTCCCAGCAGCTGGCAGATGGTGATGGTCTTTAATTACTGTCAACTTGGGTCACATTCAAATGGCCACTGCTATTTTAATTGATGGGTTAAAACATGTTGATTATGGTAAAAGATGACAATTGAGAAGAAGAATGTGGATGATTTCAGAAGGTCACATTATGCCCTTACACAGAAAGAACGGAAAAAATTAAACCATACTTACAGAAGGTAAGAAACAAAACTAAAACCAAAGAAGGAACTACCCCCACCCTCCACTACTAAAAATGTTTGATTGACTGGCTTGACAGTATTCGTTTGTCCACCAGTGCAGAACTGGTGAGGACCCACCTGGTCATTGATGACCATATCTGAAGCAGGTCTACTCTACTGGCATCTGTTATAATTTCATTGGGCATTGTTTTTTCTTTCCCACCTTTGGAATTATTCTGGGCCACTTAATCTAATTTCTTGTGGGCTTGGAGTCTCTGAACCCATAACAATCCATATTTTTAAACATGAGAAAATAAATGTCAGGGAAATAAACAAACTGGCTATTTTGGATTCACACTCCTCTGAGCAGATGGGTAGAAGAATGCTGTTTATCATTGCTACAGACAGGTGAATTGCAAAAAATTAGACACCATATCAGAGAGATGCTCTGAAGATCACCGCTTAGCCAATGGCTCTCAAGCTTTAAAGCTGTGTTTCTGAGCCAGAATTTCAATAAAAGAGCAAGATTCCTCGCAGTTAAGATTTAATGGAGAAAGTTCACTTGAGTTGGGCCAAGAGGGATAGGTAAAATAAAGATTTGTGGAGATGGGGAGGAAGAGTACTTTATTTTTTTTATTATTTTTATTTTGTCAATATACAATGTAATTATTTATTGTGTCCCATCACCGAAACCTCCCTCCCTCCTCCCTCTTCCCCCTCCCACCCAGGTGTGTCCCCTCCATTTTCTTGTTGTAAGAACTTCAAAAAAAAAGTTGTGGTTGTTACATCTTCCTCTCCCCCCCCACACCGTTTTTTTTGTTGTTGTTGTTGTTTGTTTGTTTTTTTGTGTGTGTGGGAGGAGGAAGAGTACTTTAAAAGGCAAGAAGAGCGTGTGTGAGGACTTTGAACAAGACGGTGGGGGCGGCTGTGCACGAACGGCCACTGTACGCAGCCCTGCCCCCAACACGGTCCCCTGGGATGTTTCTACATCATCTGTCTTATTTTATGTTATGGTCTGTACCTTTCAGCCCTTATCCAAAGACCTGAACTAGGCAAACAGGGTGGGTCTCAGATATTGGCTACCTGTGAGGCACATCTGTGACGTTCCTTTTTCTGCCGTCCATTTCACCCCCCACCATACATCCATTCTGTCATATTCCCAGCGGGATGAATGAAACCCTCTGGAAACAAAAGGCTATATGTCTAGCACATGCAGGAGTAAAACGACAAATTCTACATATAGTAGGTTTCCTATTCTGTGTGAGTTACCTAAGAATAAGCCTGCCTGACTTCACATATATCTAGATTCATGGAGTATCTCATGAAGCAAACAGATTATAATGCAGTTTGATTTTGCAAATTGGGGGTAACAAGTAGTATGAGAACATACAGCCTTGGGTCCTACTCAAGGTAAGTCACTGAGGGGAAAAGACTGACTTCTTAGGAATATCACAGGATGAGAACAATAATAAAATGTGCGTGGGGGAGGAACCAAGAGGAAGTGTGTGATGAAAATATCCAAGCTGGTCTCAGCAGAAATTAGCTTGACTCAGCTCAAAATACACATGCTGTGTTCAGCTAAACTATAAAAATTAGAAAGAACATAGGAGAGTAGATCAAGTGACATCCCAGGAGAACAGAGGAATGAAAGAAAATTATTATTAGCATTATAAGAGTAGATTTATTTTTTGATGTGGCTTAAAATGTGCTGCAGAAATATTATCAGGATTACATTGTTTTTCGCACATAGATGTACCAGGGGTCTTCAAAAAGTTCATGAAAATATTTCTAATATATTTTAATTCCATTTTTCCAGGAACTTTTTGAAGTACCCTCTGTATGTAAATAAGACTTTGGAAAGATTTATATAATGCATTCAAATCCTCTTCGAAGACTTGACTGAAACTGAATGAAAGCTGTGAGACACACAGAGGCAAGCTACGCCTTCATGAGAGCACCTCCAGTCACAAAGTTAGTGAAAATCATCACACGTCTTGCATTTCACATAATGGATGATCTTGTCTGTTTTGTGTTCTTCAGATACCACTCACTGTATCTACTGCCCCTTTACAATTCCAATTGAACAGCAATACTTCTTTTTGAAGAATGCTTATGGCCCCTACCACTTCCTTATTCTAAAGGAATATTGTCAGCCCTGCCTCCTGCAAGATCAAACTTGGGAAGAGTGACTACACAAAATACACTTCTTTTCAATGGAGAAAAGTACTTCTAAGATTTCCTAGAGAAACTTCCCTTCCTCCCCCCCACCAGTGGAACCTGAACATTGAATGTTTCCATTTGGTTAGAAAGAGTAAAAGATCTCCTATAAATCACACTCTAGGTTTGAGCACAGTGAAGCAGTGTTATAACACCAAGGTCAAGGGTTCGGATCCCCTTATGGGCCAGCTGCCAAAAAAAAAGAAAAATCACACTCTAGAAACATCATCAAATTTTGGTGAAGAATACTTCATTTGGCCAGCCTTTCCTTGACTGCCCACACCAGCAGATGCTATTACTGTCCTCCATAGACCACGGGAAGGGCTCTGGACTCATCTCTGCCCTGGCCCTGCAGTGGTGGCCCAGTGATACCAAGGAGAGCTCTGGTGATTTACAGGGATCAATGACTTTGTAGGGTAGTGACCTGAGTCAGCATGGAAGAAAATTAATCCCAGCCCTTCACTCATCCTCAGAGGCTATCCAGCAACCATCAGTGGACTCCTCAAAAACAAAATGTTGGGATACAAAGTTTCCTTCTCATTTTGACCCATGGTCACCATGATATGCTTTATTTTGCATACACAGGGCACTTATGGAGGATAAAAAAGATATTAGGCTGCTTTGTATGATTTCTCAGTAGATGCCATTAGAATTAGAGCCGAAACCTACTTCCTTGTTAAAATTATTCATCTACCATTGAGCTACCGTCTATTGAAAATGAAATGAATACAAGGAAGGTGGGTACAGCAGATGAACAGATCAATCTTTTATTCAAGGAGTTTATAACTCATTGGAGGAGACCAAACTCATACAGTAACGACGGTGACAGAGGGAGTGCACAGTAACTGTTATGGGAGAATCACGGAGTGTTGGAAAGAAGGAAAAACTGCGTGGGCAACAGGGTGGGTCTCCAAGCAGGCCGTTCTGACCGGCCCATGAAACTGGCAGTTTTCGACTAAGCTCACAGAAATGACCAGAGTAGTTATATTTTGTGTAGAATTTTATTCTTCTAAAAAGCTCATTTTTATAAGAATAATCCAAAGGCAACACAAGGGACTCCTCCCTATGGCATCTGACATGGACTTGGTATCCAAAGTATGCTATGATGTGATAATTTTTAAATTGCAGCTAGTGACTTATTACTATATTGCAGCTAGTGACTTATTACTAGATTTTTTAAAAAGAGTAGAATAGACTGGAATAGAATAGATAGAATAGACTAGAATAGAATAGAATAGAATAGAATAGAAATTATTAGAAAATATCCCAAGTAGTAAAGGTGAGCATTGCTTTGTAAAACATAACTTTTCTGTGTGTTTAAATATACATATGTGGAGATGCATTTGTGGGTGGCTGTATTCTGGGTCGCCAAGCAAAATGTGTTTCTTATGCAGACAAAAAGATTAAAAGCTGTTGGTTTAGTAAAATGATTCTTAGATTTTTGTGGCACAGAGATCCTTTTCAGAATCTGATAAAATCTAAGAACCCTTCACCAA
>NW_007730104.1:105314-113853 GCF_000696425.1 Galeopterus variegatus | reverse complement strand
TAGAATAGAATAGAATAGAAATTATTAGAAAATATCCCAAGTAGTAAAGGTGAGCATTGCTTTGTAAAACATAACTTTTCTGTGTGTTTAAATATACATATGTGGAGATGCATTTGTGGGTGGCTGTATTCTGGGTCGCCAAGCAAAATGTGTTTCTTATGCAGACAAAAAGTTTAAAAGCTGTTGGTTTAGTAAAATGATTCTTAGATTTTTGTGGCACAGAGATCCTTTTCAGAATCTGATAAAATCTAAGAACCCTTCACCAAGCTTAAAAATGCACACACCTTGGTGGATTGTTCCCTAAGGTTTGAGAACTTAGGACTATGGAAGGTGGAGGCTCACCGACAAGTGACAAGGAAGAGGGCTGCAAATGGTCTCACCCAACTCAGTGTCACCTGTCCATGATCTGCAGAATCAGCTTCCAGGCCCTTGTCACAGGGAATGACAAGAGGCCAAACCTTAAGACAGGGCGAGCGGATGGCCCTGAGAGAAGTCCTAAGACGCTAGCTCTGTTGTTCTTCATTCCCTCTCATATCCCGCTTTCCCTGCCATATTCAGCTCCAGAAAGCCCTTCCTCTACGGTAATGACCCTGACACCAAACACTGGTGGAGCATTTGTTAAGACCCACATAATTAATTGAGAGCTTCACATGCATTTTCTAATTTGACCCACACAGTTACTCTATGACGCATGTGTTATTCTTAACTTCAGGTTCCAGGGGAGGCACCTGAGGCTGAGAGGGCACACGCTATGTGCCCCACGTAACACGCTGAGAGATGGAGCCACCCTCCGGCACAGTTTAGAGTGTCCCTGTGGCTGGAACATGGAGTTCCATAAGAGAGCAGACTAAGACCTGTTTCTAGAATAAAAAGTTATTATTTGTTGCAAGACACCTGTGAATCAAGTCCATTATACTTATGAGCTTATAATGACTCTCAGATGTCGATATGACCTCACTTATCAAATGAGGCACTGAAGTCTAGAGAGAGCAGAATAAGTTGGAGCCGGTCATACAACTAATGAGCAAAGAGGTTGGAGGGAAACTGAGTATGAAGAACGTGCCTTTCTGGGGCACAGGCCAAGCCACCTGCCCTTCCCCAAGTCCCCTTGGCTTTTCTCTATGCCCTGCTCCATACAACTAATGAGCAAAGAGGTTGGAGGGAAACTGAGTATGAAGAACGTGCCTTTCTGGGACACAGGCCAAGCCACCTGCCCTTCCCCAAGTCCCCTTGGCTTTTCTCTATGCCCTGCTTACAGGAGAACCACTCCTCAGTCTTCCTGCCCAATAACAAAGTTAGTTATACATTCCTCTCATCTGTGAGGAAATTGTCAAGGAATAATGCAATTTCTTGTAAGTCACATTTGTCTAGGTGTAATTTACATATAATACAATTCATCTTTTTAAAGTGCACGGGTCTTTGAATTTTGACAAATGCAGACCGTGATGTAACCAACACTACAATCAAGAGAGAGCACATTCCATCATCCCAGAAGTTCCCTTGGACCCCTATGTCGTCAAACACCCTTCCCTGCTCTTGGCAACCACAGATGTGGCTTCTGTTCCTTTAGTTCTGGCTTTTTGAGAATGTAATATACACAGAATCAAACAGTAGGTAACCTTTTAGTCTGGCTTCTTCTACTACACCAACAGCTCACACTTTTCCAGCTTTAGCCCCTGCAATGCACATGAGATTCATCCACACTGCATGTATCAGTAGTCCATCCCTTTTTAGTGCTGAGTAGTATTCCATTGAATGGATATACCAGATTTTGTTTATCCTTTCACTTACTGGGTTGTTTTCAGTTTTTGGTGATTATGAGCGAAGCTGCTATAAGTATTTGTATAAAGGATTTTCTGTGGATACAAGTTTTCACTTATTTTAGATAAATATCTAGAAATGGAATTTCTGGGCTATATAAAAAGTGTAGGTTTAACTTCTGAGAAGTTGCCAAACCATTTTCTAAACCAGTCATTCCATTGTGCATTCTATGCGAGTTAAACTTGCCCATTTCCATGTAAGCACTTGGTAGTGTCTGCTTTTCACTTTTAGTCATAACAGGTTTAACATTCCGCAGAGACCTGCATCCACATGCCTCATTTGACAAAAATAAAAATATTTATTGAGCCTGAATTCTGGAACCTTATGAAATGGAGTAGTTGTTTACACGATGTATCTTTCCTTCTCCTCAGTCTGATCACTTCTTAGCTTCTCTACTGCTGGCACTCAGTGCCCAAGATCCCATCATTTCTTGCCTAGTAACAAGTCTCCTTGTTTCCATTCTTATCCTGTTTTGTTGTTCTAAAAGAAATAATAAAGTGGAAGTGATTCTGATAAAGTGTAAAACAGACCATGTCATTCTTGCTAAAAACAAAACACCAAAAAAAAAAACAAAAAAAAAACACACAAGTAAAATGAAATGAAACAAACTGCAAAGACTGTCCCTCCCGTTCAGTGTCACAACGGCCTAGAGGACGTCTGCTGCCTGCACCGCCTTTCCTCTGTCACCTCACCTCTGAGCCCTCCCCACCTCCCGGCCTCATTGTCTAGGTTGGTGGCTCCCTTCCTGGATTGCTCCTCCCCAGTACATCTACTTGGCTGGGTGCCCAACCTCCTCCAAGTCTTTCCTCAAATGTCATCTTTCCAGTGGGCACTTGGTCTCACATCTGAAATCGCCTCCCCTCTGAACTCTCCATATTTCTGGTTTGCACGTCTTACTATCACAGATGGTGCCCGTGTTTTCTCATCTGGCCTGTCTGACTCCTGGACTCAACTGCAACTGCTGTGAGAGAGGAGACTTTGTCTTTTGTTCACTGCTTTTTCCTTAAAATAGTGCCTGGCATAGAGTTGGTTGCTAAATACATGTTTATTAAATGAAGAATTAATTAACAAATTAACGATGCTACATTGGACCCAGAAAGTGGCTAAAATCATAATCATTTGTAGACTGCAGGCACATGCAGAACCAAATTGAACTGTCACAACAACTTATGAGGTAGAGGAAGAAACGGATTCTTGGGGAGTTTGGTTGATTTCACCTAGTTTTAAACCACAGAGGTGGAATTTGAACCCAAAGATAAGAATTATACCTAGGTAACTTTTCTATAGCATGTTACCTGTCACATCTTGCTGGTGGATAAGAATCCCTTCTTGGCCATGAAGAAGAGACATTTCTCATGGCAGGTAAGCACCAGAATTTTGAAGGATAAGTAAGCCTGGGACAGGGAATTATGTGTGTGTGTGTGGGGGGGGCGGTTGTCAGTTGTCTTAGGCTCAGTTAGTACAGAGACAGCCTGTCAGGGTGGGGGGAGGCAGGAGTCTGCAGTGACCACCAACAGATACAAAATTACAGCTAGACAGGAGGAATAAGTTCTAGTGTTCTAGTAAGGTGACTATAGTTAATCAGGATATATTGTATATTTTCAAATAGCTAGAAGAGAGGATTGTAAATGTTCTTAACACAAAAAAATGACAAGGTTTGAGGCGATGCATATGCTAATTACCCTGATTTGAACATTACACATTGTATACTTGTATCCAAATATCACACTGTACCCCATAAATACGTTCTTAACACAAAAAAATGACAAGGTTTGAGGCGATGCATATGCTAATTACCCTGATTTGATCATTACACATTGTATACTTGTATCCAAATATCACACTGTACCCCATAAATACGTACAATTACTAGGTATCAACTAAAAATAATAATTAAAAAATTTAAATGGTATGAGGAAGAATTATCAGAGTATAAAAAAACTCCATCCTGGGGTTTTGATAAACTTTTTGTTAACTAGCACTCCTAACATTAAATAAACATTAAATAGAATAATATTTTTTAAAAACCCAAACAAAAAAATAAATGCTGCTGGAAGAGAGGACAGGAGGCATGAGAAAGGCTGGAGGCAGAGCGTGAGCACCTCGACTGCGAGCTGGAGACGGAGTGCCAAGGTCAGGGCCAGACGGGAAAGGCAGGAAGCGCTCGGCAGTCCTGTGCGCAGAACATCAGCTCGGAACAGGAGTTGAGGGCAGTGTGTGACTGAGCACCTCACCAGAAGAAGCTACCACAGCAATGATAGCATAAAGACCTAGCGGGATAGCAGGAGTTGAATATCCATCATGCAGGCCTCATTTCTGCCTTTCAGCAACTAGCCATGATTGAGTTTTATAGGGTTCCTTATTTTGTGCAACTCTTGGAGAAATAATCATGGATTATGTATTATTGAGGGTCATAAATGGATTTTTAAAAATTGGTTCTTAGAACTGAAGCACTTCGATGAGGCCTGTTGTTGGGGTTAATTTGATTTAAGGCAACAAATAGTTAATTTAGTGCAACAAAGAATTTCTAAGTGTATACAGAGGAGGTGTTTCTGACATTAAAAATAATCTTGGATTATTTCACAGCAGAGAGTGAAAATATTTCTTTGGTGATTACATACTGCTGGAGAACTTCTAGTAAAAACAAATCAGAGATCTTCTGAGGTAGGTAAATTTGACTACAAAAGAAAAGGTGAAACCTCAGTAGTAGGCATTTCTCTCTAGGCTGCTTTCCATAAGCTTATGAAGGAAAACAAAAACAAAAACAAAAAAAACTCCTGAACAGAAAATAGTGAAGTGAAATTTAAAACATTTGAGTGGCCAACATACTGCTGGAGAACTTCTAGTAAAAACAAATCAGAGATCTTCTGAGGTAGGTAAATTTGATTACAAAAGAAAAGGTGAAACCTCAGTAGTAGGCATTTCTCTCTAGGCTGCTTTCCATAAGCTTATGAAGGAAAACAAAAAAAACCAAAAAAAACTCCTGAACAGAAAATAGTGAAGTGAAATTTAAAACATTTGAGTGGCCAATGCTCAATGAGTCTCCCAAGGAGACGGTGGCAGTGCACTGTAATCTTGTTTGTGGAAACCCAAATCGAACCTCCTTCATTCCTGGATAGGTTCTGTCAAGGCACAGTGCAGCACAGAGCTGAGTGCCAGCAAAGCATTCTTCACAGGAGCTGGGGCAGCTGCCTGCTGGTCAGTTTCCCTCTGCGGTGCAGGAGCTGGGTTGAGGGATGAAGCTCCGGGTCTCGAGGGTATGTCAGAGCTCACGAAGGCAGGACTCTATGCTTGGTCTTCAGCCTGATGCCCCAGCCTGACATGCTCAGTATGTATTGCTTTTATACAATCAATGATGGTATGTGTCGTGGGTTGATTTGTGCCCCCTGCAAGATGTGTTGAAGTCCTAATTTCTGGTACTTGTGAAGGTGACCCTGCCTTTGCAGATATAACCAAGTTCAAATGAGGTCATACTGAATGAAGGTGGCCCTAATACAATGACTGGTGTCCTTAAAGGATAGAGAGATTTGAACAGACACAGTGAGAAGGCCGTGTAAAGGCAGGGACAGAGACTGGAGTGATGTGAAGGGTTGCTGGCAAACACCAGAAGCTGGAAGAGGAGCCTTCAGAGGGAGTGTGGCCCTGCCAACACCTTGATTTGCTCTTCTGGCTTCCAGAACTGTGAGAAAATACATTTCTGTTGTTTAAGCTGCCCAGTCTGTAGTTATTTTTTATGGCAGCCCCAGAAACTAACACGGCGAGGAAGCATTGGCCCCAAGGTACAGTTTCTCCTGGGCTTCCTCCCCAGGATGGAGACACTAGAGACCTCACCTGGTGGGCCTAGACGTCTAAGGCTTAATCCACATCATCTGAACAAGCGGTGACTCAGCACCCACCAAGATTCCTAGAAAAACACAGGACCAGCCTGGATTTATCTGCTCTTCTGGCCGGGGGTCTATGTCTTCAGCAAGTGATTTTTTTGAAAGTGGCTCCACACAGGAGCGAAGGTGCAAGCCACAGTCTACAACATTTAGCAGTGCAGAGATGTATATGGTAAACAATTCTCTCTTAGAATGGGAACTGGAAGAATCAGCATTCTAGCTGGGTAACAATTTTCAGAAATTTGTAGCAGCACATTTCTTTTTTGGTCAAATTAAATGGCATAATGACACACAGTGTGGAGCTCTTCTGACAAGTGAATCAGGGTTCTTGGAGCCTGGTCTGCATCTCACCAGGCATCGCCCTGCAGCACGGCACGGACCCCTGGGTTCTGCAGAACTAAGAATTATGAAGGGCCCCTGCCTCTCTGCCTCGCTGTCGGCAGCAGTGAGCTCCAGAGAGCAGCCACGGCTGCTGCCTTTGATTACTGCACGTAGCTGTGGTTTTGGTGCCGGAGGGCTAAAATGGGCAGGCAGGTGAGAATGTGACTGAGGGGAACACTTTCCTCTCGATATAAATGCTCCCTGATACTTCCCCATAGTTCACTTCAAACACCGCCGTCTCTCATTCATTCAGCAAACACTGGCAAATGGCAGGCTGCCGGCCGAGTGTGGGGGATCCAGGGCAAGGACACAGAATCTCTGCACTCAAGGTAACGAGCGAGGGTGGCACCTTTGTGAGCAGTGGCTCCCATCAACAAGTGGAAGAAAAAGCTCCAGACAGTGCATCTTGAGTTCCCAGGAGGTGCCCTGGGGATCACCTCTGCCAACAGCGAGGCAGAGGCAGGGACCCATCAAAACTCATGGTTTCGCAGAGCCCAGGGGTCCTGCTGTGCTGCAGGGGTAATGCCTGGTGAGACGCAGATCAGGCTCTGAGAATCCTGATCCACTTGTCAGAAGAGCTCCACATCGTGTGTCATTATGCCATGTAATTAGACCAAAAAGAAAAAAGAAAAAGAAATGGGCTGCTACAAATTTCCGAAAATTGTTACCCAGCTAGAGTAGAGAGGGGGGCCCTGGGGGACGGCAGGAGGGTCACTCTGAGCAGAGAGGGGGACCCTGGGGGATGGCAGGCACAGGGCACAGGATGCACACGGAGACACGGGTCACAGAGGGCTGGGCCCTGGAGGGGGGTGAGGCTGAGGGATGAGCACAAAGAGTGTTAGCTCCAGAAATGAGGCTGCAGAGTCGTGCTGGGGTCCAGAGACAGGGACACTAAGCTAGCTCCAGAAATGAGGCTGCAGAGTCGTGCTGGGGCCCAGAGACAGGGACACTAAGTGACATCCAGGAGAGACCAAGCTCGTCAGCAGTGATGGCAGAAATGCCACGCGCACATTAGGAGGCTACTGTGGCACTGCCTCCAGTCCCTCTTCTCTTCCCTCTGCTGGCACCTCAGGACTTGGGCACCCTCAGGACCCAGCGTCAGTCACCAGCCTTCAGCACCTGGCAGACAATTTCATCAGCCCCGCTTCCACCAGCTTATCGAAGCTTCAAAATGTTCAGCCTTTCAGCCACTTAAAAAAATACCTAAAAATTATTTCAATAATTAGCTTTATTTTAAACTAATTTCTAAAAGGTATGTTTAGATGGAAGAAGGAAGGAAAGAAGGAAAGGAAGGAAGAAAACTCCCCTGGTATCAGCTTAGTGCTCTTATATTCTGGCCACTTCACAGAAAATAGCAATTACCACAAATATCCAACCTACCAAAATACACCATTTTCTGTGAGATACTGAAGATTTCCTTTCTTTCACTGATATGTTTACATCATACATAGCTTCCATGTTTAACAAAGAAACACAAGTGCATAGAAATATTAGTGACTCATTAATTTGAAACGTCACTCTGACTTTCGGTTAGTACCATGCACTCAAAGGTTCCAGAAGTGTTGGAGTTCAGTTGTTACCACATATTGGCGACACACACACGAAGAAAAACTTTATAGATGCTGGAAAAAGTTATTTTTTGGTTTATGATAAATCGTGTCAAGAAAAAATTCTTTTTGAAACCCTGTATCTTCAAACCATCATGACACATAGTTCCAGTGGGCGGATTTCCAATCCAGAAGAGGACAAAAGGAAGAAAACCACGTCCCCTTGATAGCCACACACGAGGATGTCACAGATGAAGGTCAAGCACACGCTTTGTGTCCACGCTGGCTCTGTTTGCATTGTGTGGCACCAGGTTTCATTTTAAACTATTCAAATCAAAATGATAGAAACTTCCTTTTCTGGGAAGCACAGGCCATTCTGTGAATTAGCAAAGATCCTAATATACTTTTTTACTATCTGGTTTGACCTCTCTGACTATTTTTCCATATGGCTCAAAGAGCACACACTAACTTAAACACCCAAACACATGTGAATGTATATGGTTAGTTTATTATGAGAAATGACTCTCAAGCCAGAAAGCTAGGGATACTATTTTTTTTTAAAAAGAATGATTCACTATCGACCCCTGAAATTCTTGTTTGAATGCAGTGAGATTTTGATAGTATAATTACTATTTTCCTGCTGTTTAATGTTTCTCTCACTATGCTTTGGTGTTTCCCCTAAAGGCCAAGAAACCATGGCTTACAAGTAACAGGTTCTGTTTCAGGTTTTCAAGTTCAAGTCATAAGGTGAACATATTCAGAGCGGAGGAAGAAGAGGCAGTGGAAGTCGTCTTCCAGAGAACCACCCTGTTAGCCTTTTGACATCATCACTTCTTTATCACCCCCCACCCCCTCCCCTCAGCCTTTGGAAACAGGGTCTTGCATGGACTCGGGGTTCAATTATTGTCC
>NW_007730104.1:102884-104715 GCF_000696425.1 Galeopterus variegatus | reverse complement strand
CGGGGTTCAATTATTGTCCTGAGGAGGGTAGATATCAGAGATATTCAGTGCATCTATATTGCTTTACTTTTTTTCTACGTGACACTTTGGGTCTTTTTCTTCTGGGTTTTGGCTCTTTCCCCAATTATTATGCAACCTGAATGATTTATATATGTCCCCCCACAGCACCTACTAAAATGACTCATGTGCCCCCAGGAGTCCTAGCAATTTCCTAGAATTCTCAGATCACAAAATGGAAAAAGAAATAAACACAAGGACTTAGTGAAGTAGCTTGGACTGCTCCATCAGACCCATTATTCCTGGTTCTGCCTCTTGGTTCTGCCTGCTGTCCCATTCTCCATATTCCAGGCCCATTCTTGATGGAGGCCTCTCCTGAACGGTGTGATGGGTGGGCGCTCAAACCATGTTCCACGTGCCAGCACCTGGCCAGCACTTCTGTTTTCATGAGCGCTGGCCGGGACATGCAAGTCAGATTTGGACATCCTGTGTCACGCCTCACCTTCTTGATCAGATGGCCTTGCTTGACCCATTTCAGAACTGGAATGAAGACTGTTGTCCCCATCGATGCGATGCCCAGAACACCCCGTTGGTCACTGGAGCAGGAGCATTGTTGGAGCCAGCAGGAACCTAAGTAAACTAATACGTGACATTGCTCCACCTTGTGTTTGGATGGTGACCAGCACAGTGGGCCCTAAAAGGATTCCTGGGGACTGCAGGTGCTCCACTGAGTGGTGAAGGGCCGTGTCAACACGTCCTTTACATGGCTTTCACATATTTATAATTTATACAACATGGTAGTCCCACACCATATGTTATCATTATAAACAAACCAACACATCAATGGCCACTCATCTGACAGTGCCTNCACCATATGTTATCATTATAAACAAACCAACACATCAATGGCCACTCATCTGACAGTGCCTTGCCTGATTTTCATTGCTTAAAATTTCTCCTGTGATGGGATGAGGAGCAACATTTGTGTGAGCCGTTTGCTGAAAAGCAGCATTTTCTTCTTGAACCAATCCTTTGCAAATAAAGTGGGTCCTCTAAATCACATGCCACCATTGCGTGTGGGCTGGGGACTGGTGTGTTCTGCGGAGACAGTGCTCCTCTGGAAGTGGCCCAGCCTCTGCACACTGGGACTGTGCGTTCCTGGCTTCCTCATCCTCTGCCACGCCTGAAGTCCTGAAGGCTGAATTGCAGCAGAGAGACTGCACAGGAGAGGAACCGAGTTAATCCACACCTGCCTGATACGGCGACAAGCCTGTGGAGACAGTGTGTTCTCTTCCACAGGAACTCGGCTGGCCACTCCTCCTGCTTCACCGGAACCAGTTATTGCTCCAAGCTCGCCGCGTGGACCACATATTTTGTTTATGGACAGAAAACGTAGGCTAGGTTTCCCAAACTCGATTCTTTCTGAATTTTACCCTGTTGTTTATGTTCTATTGAGAGTGTTTTTCTCCATCCCTATCAACCCAAAGACTTTTGTGTGGAAATTATACTGAATAAAAAACACACTGGTTACATGCATGAGTAGGGCCAACTTCTCTGTGAGGATATTGTAGTCTTCACCCATAGAATATATCCTCTGATGTAATAAAAATCATCCCCTACTCTTGATTCCACCCCAAATTCTCCAAAGAGACTATACCACGAAATAAATGATGAGATTTCATCTCTTTACAGTTGAGAAAACATTGCCCTAATCTCATGTATGGAAAAGAAATTATTTACAGACTCCATCTACAAAAAAGAGTCACATTTGACTTTTTTTTTTTTCCTTTTTGTCTTTTTCGTGTCCGGCAACGGATCGCAACCCTCAGTGTTG
>NW_007730104.1:89643-101558 GCF_000696425.1 Galeopterus variegatus | reverse complement strand
GCGACACCAAGCCAAGGGTTACGATCCCCTTACCGGTCAGAAAAAAAAAAATTCCAAGAGAGAGGCACTGAATGAAACCCACAGATTTTGTCAGTGCCATAGGCCTGCTCATATTTCATACATACATGCAATTAATCGATTTTTACAAATAATACATGCTTGGTATTGCAGTTAATTTGAGAAAGAAATGAGTCCAAGCCCATTTAACATTTTCCTGACAGTGACAAACAAGCATACGCAGAACAGAACATCTTTCAAGGATTCCTCAGTTGCAATATTAATTTTGGATAATGCATATCATGACTTCAAGATAGGAACAAGATATTCTTGACAAGCAATGATCTCTTAACGCAGCATGTAAAATATCAAAATGCTGTGGAGAACATAGTGGCCCTTCAGGTATATGTACCTAAACTATTTGGTTGTTTCTGCAGTTCAGTAGGCACATTGGTCTGGGAAGCTGGCAGAAAAGATAGCTGAGGCGCCAATCAGCTGTCACGGAGCCTACAGAGCATGTCATCATTGGAAAAGCCCCGGGCCTTTCTCTCTGTCCCGGAATTCCCTTCCTGCCTCTCTTCCCATTCCTGTTTGCACCTCTGGGTGCTGAACAGACTCTCCATGTCCTCTGGCTAAACTGACACATTATAGCCATGTCCTCAAGGCTGAGTAAAAACTCTTTTCCTGTGATCTTTGAGCCTTTGTGTGCAACCTAAGTCAGTGTTCAGGTGTGTCCTGCTGGAGAGTCAGAGATTGCTTTGAGGTTGATAAAAAGTCACAGACACATTTACACGGTACTTTGCAGAAATTTTTAGGATTTCATTAACTCCCTGAAGCCCAGCAGTTATCCACAATGCCAGTAACAACCCCTGTCTAAATATATCAGGTTGAACCAGAGGAAGCTGCCATTTTCGAAGGTCAAAAACAGTGCAACACCAGTCATCTGGTTCAACATAATAGAAAGCAAGGTGTAATACATGTTAGAATAACTTATGCCTGAAATTATAAAATGTAGTAAAAGGTTTTATTCTTACTTTGGAGAAAATGCTCAGTTATTCAGAACACTAAACCAACCTAAATGACTGAGTTACTAAAAATTCAAAAATTGTGTAGATTTCCACATACACTACAGGAAGACAACATAGAAGGTCTTATTAAGACCAGAGAACAGGGCTGGCCCCATGGCTTACTCAGGAGAGTGCGGTGCTGATAGCACAGACGCCGTGGGTTTGGATCCTATATACAGATGGCCCTTGTGCTCACTGGCTGAGTGTGGTGCAGACAACACCGAGCCAAGGGTTGCGATCCCCTTACCGGTAAAAAAAAAAAAGATCAGAGAGCAAATATGATTTACAGGAGCATTCGTTTTTATAAAAAATAAAAAATACTGGAGAGTCTCAAGACATCAGCTCTTTATTGCTATCATGAAGACACGTGGAAGAAGGGAACCTTTCAGGATGAAGGGCTGGGACTGGTGAGGTGAGCAGGGCTGGAATATTCGGCTTAAACTAAGGAAGTTATGGTTTGCATTACAGGAAAGAGAAATATGGCAAGTAATATAAAATGAAGAAAAATCTCCTGTAAGAAAGATAACACTTTTAGTAAATATCAGATATCAGTTTATTTCAAAATGAAGCTGGTTTAATCTTTGTTTGCAAAGGACCGTCTGCCTTATCTGAATTGATGTTTTGATTTGGTGCCATCAGCTTGTCCTATTAGTATTCAAACTGGATTTCTGAGCTACTAATTAAGGATACAAACCTATGTTCTAGGAGACAGGGTATAGACTAATAGGGTGGAATACTTTTCTCATTAAATCTTCTCTTATAGTATACACAGCCTCCATGAAAACTTGGAGTACCCTTTTATTTATTTATTTATCATTAGTTCAACACAGGTTTATTTAGCACTTCTTATGCACAAGAAGCCACTGGGAAAATAGAGATATGGTCTCTGCTTTTAGAACCTTACAGTGACAGTTTATAGAGCAGGTACTTGCTAACTAACAGTTGACCGACCAAATGAATGCACCACCAGACACTGCAGAAAACTCACAAAAAGGATGACATAAATGCTTCTGAGTTTCTCTCTCCTCAGTCCTTTGCTCGGAGCACCATTTTAGAAGAGGAACAGTGAAGGAATCTAACTGGAAGCCCTTGTTTTATCTGTGCAGCTGTTTTTCTGGCTGCTAACCAGTGACCACCTTTACTGATTATGACTATAACTTGAGAACAACCCCTAGGACATACATCTTGTTAAAAAATAGAAATAGGCAAAACAAATAAAATGGGATGGAAAAGAATACACAAAATTACCCAAACTAACATACGTGATATGCTTGAAAACAGGATACCTTTAAAAAATCTTGCAACTCTAATAAAATAGGAGTCTTTCATCAAATCACCAGGACCATGGAAAGAACAAAGGCAACCACATTTACATAAAACCTCGTGGTCTGCAGCGCCTGGAGTAGAATGAACTGCTGAACCCAGGAAAGGGTAATTGCAGGCCTGAACATCAATACTCATTAATATACTGTGATGTCGTGTCACCTGGATCGCTCAGGGCGTGAGTGCAGAAACCTGGGCTCGTCGGCATTACACAGAGCTCTTTTTAAAAAACAATTTCACTAACACACAGACTGTTAAAGTTCAATTATGGAAACATACAATATTTGGCAATTATTTAAGCACATAAGCATTCTAGACAAATTCATCAACAATCTATCATTTTTATTTTTATTTTTTATTTTTTTTTCCTTTTTGTCTTTTTTCCAAGCATTCTAGACAAATTCATCAACAATCTATCATTTTTATTTTTATTTTTTATTTTTTTTTTCCTTTTTGTCTTTTTTCCTGTCCGGCAACGGATCGCAACCCTCAGTGTTGCCCCCGTACCGGACCGGGACCGGCAACGGGATCGCAACCCTCGGCGTTGCTCCCGCGCCTCGCTCAGCCAGTGAGCGGGAACCGGTCTGTATGTGGGATCCGAACCCTCGGTGGGAGCGCCACCACGCTCCCAAGTGGTGCACTACAGCAGTGCGCCACCGGGCCGGCCCCATTTTTATTTTTTAATGAATGCAATTTGTGTTTCTTTGGTAGTACTTTTTTTCAACATTAAAAAGCTTAATTTTTTTTTTTGGCAGCTGGCTGGTCTGTGGATCTGAACCCTTGACGCTGGTGATAGTAACTTTTTAAAAACCAGTTTTTATTATTAATTTGTCCATTTCTAAGACCACATTGTAACCATCCCGAGTCTCCTATTTGTAAGCAGCAAAATAGACACCAAAATCAATTTTGAACAGTTATGCAGTTGCCTTGAAAACACTTTGATAGAACACCCACATGATACTATTCATTTAGTAAGACTGACAGAATTTCAGTTGTATTTAAAAGGGCACAATGAACATTAGCAGAGCTGGCAGCTTGGGAGAAGCATGCATATGGAAATGTTCTGTAACCTGCAATGCTGCTGATGATTAAGAGACACATCCTTCAGGGAAGGCAGAGTGCAGTGTACTTGGTGTTAAAGAAACCAGAAGCTTCCTATTTGCAAAATGCTGGAGAATCTACAGCTTTCTTAGGAAAGAGGTTGTTCAAAAAGCCCAGCAAGAAGGTCATTTCTGAATTAAACACAAAACAGCAGCAGGAATTTTATCCGTCAAAAACTGGTAGGAAAAACCCAGAAGTCAGTCAACAACAGATTCCTCAGAATAAAATCAATGAGTAACACTTGGGTTAATATTCAACACAGTGAGTTTGTTCTTTCTAAAAACAGGGTGACCTGTCACAGGTCTGAACAGGATCTGGAAGTCTCTAATTGAACCTCTCAATTATATACATTGATCTCAAGCCAAGCTGAGGCTCTGATAGTGAAAAAGAAGGACCCAATACCTGCCTTCATGGAGTTTATGGTCCAACCGGGACACCTACATCACAGGTGAGCTGTGTTTTACTAAAAGAAGAACAAGGCATATTTTGCACTCTTACTTAGCAACATGATTTAGCTCAGTCTAGGGGTATGGAATAGCTTCCCTAAGGATGCAACGTTTAATCCAAGAAGGTGGGTTTATGTGCCTTTAGGGGGTGGATGTAAGGCCCTGAGAGGAGAGGGCAGGGCATCATCAAAGAAGAAGTTCATTATGCCTCAACAGAGCCTAGGAGCAAATGTAAAATGTCGTGGCGACTCTCCTGTCTGTTGGGAAGACCTGAGCTGTAGTATTCCAGCACTCAGATCCTCTTCTCACTTCTAAGTCAGGCATAAAAGAGGCCAAGGACAAAAGTCATTTTGGTTCATTCTGCCCAAATGCCCACATCTTTTTCTCAGCTCTTTTCCCCCAAATCTGAGTCCTGAGAGACCAGGGCCAGTTTGGAGGCCCTGCAGGGCACTGGGATTCATTTGGCAAGTGTGAGGACTGGGGTTGACCCAGTCTGTGGAAAATCAGCCCTGGGTGTGTTGGGCCTGCTGCCAGGCAGCTCTGCCTCCGGACAGCTCAGAATTAGTCCAACCAGGACACAGCAGGACCCACCTGCTCTTGACCAGGGCTGGTGACCAGGCACTGTCATGGAGCATAGGAGCAGCGGGTACTCATAAAGTCAGTGCCAGGACTCAATCCTGGGCTGAAGACGGAGGTTCTCATGGCTGCCAACCTCCCTGGGGCTGACATGAGCACCGTCATATATACTCGTGCTGCATCTCACAGGGCGCACCTCTCTCATGGTCCTGTCCAGGATCTTCCTTGCATCACACCCTCCCCAGATTCACGAGATTTAGCTCACAGCACTCATGGATGGCTGTGCTTGGCCAAACTGGCTCATGTGTAGCGAGTAGGAGCTATTCAGCATGCAAGCGCAGGGGCAGCAAGTTTGGGGTTGGTAGTGGCAGCTCTCTCTAATGAGTTGCTCTCTGGGATCAGGATGCAGGGTGGGAAGGGCCTCAGTTCTGTGGCCCAACTGTCCATCCTGTGGATGGGGCAGCTGATGCAGAGGTCACCCAGGTGGCTGCAGGAGTCCAGCTCCTGTCTCTGGGCCCACCTGGGGCTAATTTCATTGCTGTTCTACTCTGCCTCTGCTGTGACTGAGGAGGCTACACATAACTTTGAATTACAAAAAAAGACAAGTCATCAACCCTCATTCTGACCACACTTAGAGAGAAAGTGAAGTCAAAGCTGTACATGGGATATTTAGAAATGTTTTATTGGTTTCCTTTTTAGCCTCTAGAATAAAGCTCAGAAATGTGTAGACATCTTACTTAAGTCTTGGTTTTCCTTGAAATAAATACTCACCTTGGTAAATTTCAACCCACGCACAATGAAGCAATGCTTTCAGGCTTCTCGTCCAGTTGTGGGATTTCTGGTTCATGTCGCAACTAGGACTGCTGCTCTACTAGCTTGTGAATTAGTCAGCAACTGTCCTTTTTAATTAGATTAAAGAATTACTTTTTTGAAGGCAAGGAAAACCCTTCCCTTCAAATACACTTAAGAAGAGTAGTTTTAATTATAGCCAAAAAAGAAAAAAAATCAAAATTTTACAGAGGAAGTCAAACCTCACTCAGGTGCAACTTGCCATAGATTATGCTTGTTCAGTAGGTGAGAAATAAGGCCCACTCAAAAGCAGGGAAGCTGTTGATGAAACCTAAACAAGACATTGTAATTGAACATCTCTGTTGAGCTCCCAGCACAATAAATGTTCCTGCAATCCATTCCCATGAAGTTTCCATGGTTTTGTCATTCCTCAGAGTTCAACTTTTGAATTTGCCATTCAACAGCGACAACTTTTAGTTCTGCTTTTCGGATGAATTTCATTGCCTGGCAAGAGGCTTCTCTAATCGACGTCTCCTATGTACACCGCATCTGGCTTTTTGTCTATGCACATGTCCAAATTCCAAGACAGGCAAAAACTCCAAAGACAAAAATATCTCACACATCTGAATATCCAGTTTCTATGGAGACTAAAATCAAAGTAAACTGTCTAATGAGAGGGTTTTTTTTTTTTTTCCCCATAAGTCTTGCCCGATGCCTTACAGTTTTGGAGTATGTTGAAATGCCTGCTGGTTATTATTCCAAACACATTTTGCTAATATGCAATCACATATTCTAATGAGAATAGTTGACGACAGCTAATTTTCACTGCTGGGCCCCTCCGTGACTCTTACAAATGCTCTCACTACACAGGAAGGTAGTGGTTTCAAAACTTGCCGAGCTCTGAGAAAGTCTTCTGTTGCCTCTCAGGCCTGGAGATAGTGTTAGTCTAGGTTGACAGTAGTGTCACAGGCACAGATTAAATTATGCTTGCTTCTTTCAATGAACCCCGAAAAAAAAAAAAAAAAAAAACTTGCCGAGCTCTGAGAAAGTCTTCTGTTGCCTCTCAGGCCTGGAGACAGTGTTAGTCTGGGTTGACAGTAGTGTCACAGGCACAGATTAAATTATGCTTGCTTCTTTCAATGAACCCCGAGAGATATTTTGTAAGATGTCACCAAATTCAGTTTGCAAATGACAGCACTCAAGAATAATCCACTTAATTTCTGGGTGTTTTGTGCAGAATACATAATGATTTTCAAAGCGATCACACATGTACACTGGCATACACTCAATTTTGTCACTTATGGACGGAAGAATTAGATTGACCCTAGCAGTAACCCAGTTAGAAAAGTAAATTTCATTATGGTCTGTGTTGCTCTCAGAGATATCTGTGGGAAATACACAAAGAAGATTGTCTTTCATTGTCAAAGATAACTATGATGGACAAAAAGGTTTTCTCACGTGTGGCTAATATTCATGTAGTCACCCCATGGCTTCTTCCCCACGTTTCCAGCCTGACCTACTGGAGCAGCCCACTCCCCATGACAGTGTTCTAACCCCCAGCCCGCCCTGTGTGACTAATGATGGCCTGCAAACCCCTGAGTTCAGCGGGCCACTCCTGACCTCTGCCTGGAATGTTCTCACTTCCAACCCCTGAGTACATCACCCATCTTTCTCAGCTCAGCTCAAGTGTTACCCTCTATACGAAGACATTTCTCTTCCCATCATTTATGTCTTTTCACGCCCTAGACATACTTCTAATGCTTCACATATGTCACTCAACCTGTCTCTTCCTTCTGCATGGTGAATTTCTTATGCCTTATCCGTGCTGTAATGCGTGTCCGAGCACAATGCCTGACAGCTATTGAATCCCTATGATGTGTGGCATGCATGAATGTGCACATCCCTAAATAACATATCCAGCCACCCCCTTTTACTAAAACAGAAGCTCTCAAACTCTAATGGGCCCCGTGGCTGAAGTTGCTGGTCCAAGGGCCTCACTGTGAGAACCACTGACCTAAGTCTGGCTTGGACCTGCCCTGTCATGATGTGGCACTGCTGGCTGGCCTCAGAATCTGCAGGAAGCCTTGGCTGACAATGTCCTGCATCTCCACCATCTAGACTGGTCAGTTTTCCTGCAGAATTCTGCATGTCCTCCTCCCTGTCTCCTGCCTCTGCCCCTTGATCAGGGACTCAAGATTGGCCAACCAGCTCCATCTCTCCTGCAAGAGTCAGACACCATGCCTGCTTGGAAGTGTGTAAGGCTGCAGTGTGGCCCTCACAGGGATACCTTATTTCATAGCCATTGGTGCCCAAAGCACAAACAACATGTTCTCATTTTGTTTTCCCATTTTGGGCTAATGAATCTATCACACATTCCATATGTAGCCTCCACTCAGTGCCAATGTTTTGTCCTGTTTCTGATAAACCCCTCTGTCTGTAGATGCCGCTTGCATGGAGGACACATGGCCCCGTGCCTTTACCCAGGACATCCAGTTGACAGGGACACTCTGCAAAAGAAGGAGACAGGGCTTCTCAACAAGGCAAGTTGGAAATATGGCCCTGGCAAGTGTGTGTTTGCTAGTCATGGCCAGGAGCGAATTCGATGAGTGGAATGGTTCTGGTGACATACCTGGGTGTTGCATGGGTATCAAATGTCGACATGATCAGGGTGGAAGAGAAAGTGCTGGGATTTTAGTCAGCACTGGATTAGAAGCTTTTCATTGATTGGGTTTAAGGTTAGTCATGTGTCCAATACAATGCTTAGCCCAGTGAAGCGTTGGTTTCCTCCTCTGTGAGGTGACAGTGAGTATATGTCACTCAACGACTTATTGTGAGATTTAAATTAAAGATAAGACTTGTAAAATTCTTCAGAGAGAGATCTGGAATTCACTGTGAACTCTATGCATGCCGAGAGAAACAAAAACAAAGGAGCAAACAAACCTCTTCCTACGCTGTAACTCACCTCAGGGTCTCAGGGTGAGCCAGTTTGTGGTAGTCCCCCCGTGGCCGCTGCCCCTCTCCTAGGGGCTGCCCCACCACCGTGGCCTCGTGGAGCACAGAAAGCCACCAGGTGGTCCGCAAGCACTTCTCTCCCTCACTTCTGCTTTCCATCGTCCCAACCGACCCTGCCTTCCTTTTTCTCTGGCTGCCTTACCTATCTGTAGTTCTCCTGGCGTGTGTGTGTGTGTGTTTCACTTACAGAGCCTGTACACTCAACTGTTAATATTCTTGACTTTTGTTAGTTTTTGTCATAATGGAAAGAGAGAATGATGGACTTATTAAAGATGGATACACAACACTCCTGCACTCACCCCCTTCAAAGCTCATTGTACCTCTTTTCCTTCTGAGAATACTTCATGGGAGAGGAAAGGCACACACTGACTGAGATGCAGCCACAATATGACAGGAAAGTGTCCTGCCATGCAGGACAGAGGCAGGGGCTCAGGAGCAGGCGTGGCTTCTCCTCGGGGCTGACCAGCCTGGGAGGAAGGGCTTCAGCGAGAAGGGAAGGGGGTGCGGGCCTGGAAGAATGGGCAGGTGGGTGCCCGGCAGAAATGGAGGAAGGTTATCTCAGGAAGAGTGAACACTGAGGACGAAGTGATGCTTGAAAGAGGCATGAAAACACAGGCGTTCACGAATGGCGGTGTGGCCGACAGTCTAGATGCCTGATGGAGTGTTGTCAGAAAGGAAATTTAGAGAGCTAGGATTTTAGTCAAATGGTGGAGGATCTTTATGATTTTAAGACATGCAGAGATACCCAAAGGTTTTAAGTAATGGTAGCTAAGACTGATGATTGCAACATTCCAGGCACTGTCCTCAGTGCTGTACATGCAAGCAGGCATTTAATCTTCATAAAACCCAGTGAGGTTGGTAGCATCACCCCCCATCTGTCAAGTAAGAAACTGAAATGAGAGATCGCATGGTGACTGCGTGGCAGAGCCAGGACTGGGCCCACGTGTTCAATCTCCAGATCTCACTGCACGGTCTTCTGCCAGTGTAGAGTAGGACAAGGATGGGCTCCGCCGTTTTCTAGGAATATTACTCTGGAAGCAACATGGAGAATAGGCAAGAGACCATCAGGGCCTGTGAGCAGCTGCACCAGCTGCATGGCCATGTAGTGTCCAGGCCAGGGAAACTAGACCTCTCCCAGGGTGGCGGGTACAGAACTCAACTGAGGATCCACCGTGTGCTGAATACTATTCTAATCTTTGGGACCAGCATTGAAATAAAGAGACAAAAATAAACCAGAAGCTATAATCTCATTTCTCTGAATGAGATTTTTTAAGGATCAGTTACGGGAGTGGTACATATGGAAAGCCAAAGGCGAAGGGACGTATGGCTCGGACCATGCTGATGGTGACGGGGAAGTGCTGGTGGAGGGAAGAGGCTAAGGTTAGCTGGGTTTAGAGCATTTGACAGCTCTCTAGTGTGATGCTGGGAAGATCAATCTTCGAGTTAAGAAGAGGTTGGAATTGTAAGTGTTGACGGAAGTCACAGGAGTGCATATGTTTGTTTTAGGGGAAAGTACAGCATAGACCACATGAAGTTGAGAAGCAGGCAGTGGGGGACACTGATTTGGGGAGTGAGGTGAAAAGAGGAGTAGGTATTGTAAGTGTTGACGGAAGTCACAGGAGTGCATATGTTTGTTTTAGGGGAAAGTACAGCATGAGACCACATGAAGTTGAGAAGCAGGCAGTGGGGGACACTGATTTTGGGAGTGAGGTGAAAAGAGGAGTAGGTGAAAGACGGTAAAGACAGTCAGAGAAGGAGGAAAACCAGGAGATGGTGGCTTCATGGAAGTGGAGTGGAAGGGTTTAGGTTTGAGGAGGTAAAGTGATGCTGAGGTCGGGAAGGATGAACCAGGGCCGAGAGCTGGCACTAATGACCCTTTTAAGAGCAGCTTTCATGACGTGGTTTAGGCATGTTGGGGATAATGGAGGTGACAAAGGTCTTAAGCAAACCTCAGGTTCTGGCAAGAGAACTCAACCACGGGGTGAACAGGCAATATTTGAAGAAGGGAAAGAGAATTCTGGCCTCAGCTGCCTCCTACCCTGGGGACTGAGCCAGGAGGAGCTTGCAGAGTTTTAGTAAAAGTAGCCACCTGGCTTTAGGTTTAGAGGAAGGAACCATGTTCAAAATATAGTGTATGGACCAGCAGTGCTGGCACCAGCCCCAATGTATCAAAAATGTGTAATCTCAGCCCCACCCATGGCCAACAGAACCCAAATCCACATTTTGCAAGTTTCCGGGTGATTCATTTGTACCATGAAGGCAGAGAGGCACTGAGCCCTGGCCAGATGCAAAGACCCAATTATAAGCAAAATCTAACCGGCTATGAATCTCCAAGCACCAGTGCCCCTCATTCTCTTTAGACACACCAGCTGTAGGGTCTGTAGCAGCAAAATTAATTCCAGATTCTGCATGTTGCCAGGCTGAGTCATAATAGAGATGATATAAATAAAGCCTCTCACGTAGGGAGGGCTTATTCTCAGCCATGCACCATGCTAGCATGAGCTGCCTTCTTTCCTCTAGCTTCAGAGCAGTCCTACGCAGCAGATAAGGAAACTGAGGCACAGGAGGCTTAAGTAACAGATGTGCTATGTAAGGCAGAGCTTGGGTTAAGTCTGTGTTTGTCTGATGACGAAGCTCATGCTCTTACTGTCGGTGCAATACCAAGGCTGCTGGTGCTTCCAGCCCACCAGAGGCTGACTCAGGTGTGTTTATTGAGCTTGCGTGGACATCCTTGCAGCCTCCAGTGCGCCCCTCTGATAAAAGCATGGGTGTTCCAGTGGCTTCTCTGAACATCAGGAGATCAAGAGCCTTTGTGTATAAGGAGACATGGCAAGGGTAAAATCAGATCTTTTCATCACCATTAATGCCAGAATTGCAGTGGGTTTCCGCTGTCTGCCATCCTCATTTATACCTCCAAGCAAAAGAAGTAAGACTAGGTCAGACTATGTGGGTTCATGCTCTTCTAAATCATGAGTGTGAAGAGGAGCTCCCCATGTGCCAACACCAGGGATGTGCTGGCAGAGGGATGCACCACACCAGGAAGGCTGGAATTTTTTTTCTGGGAGACACAGGCCACTGTCATGGAGGGCCCCAAGACAGAGAACGAGTCTGATGACTTTCTGGGAAGGTGTCCTGGAGGTCTGTCCTGTCCTGGGGATTGGGAGGCAGTTTTAGAGTTAATGCTAAAATCTTGGTTTTCTTCTTGTCAGGATTAAGGAAGTCTTAGAATGACTAATCTACAAAAATCTATGAAGGGCTCAGACTTTTATATAAAAACATGTTTCAATATCTTTGCCTCAGACAATAGTAATCCAGACATCAAAACAATTGCTATATATTAAACTTTTATTATTTGCCAGACATTGTACTAAGTTCATATATTTTATCTCATTTAACCCTCAAGGTAATCTTATGTGTTAGCTCCTATTCTTTTTCCTGTTTCACTAAATTTAGGACTGAAAGGATTAAGAAATGGTCATCAATTTACACAGGTGGTAAATGATGGAGCTAGAGCAAACTTCGGTCTGCCCTAGAGGTCAAAGATAACAGGCAAAGAGCAGGACCTGAACAGACTCTTCAGGGTGGAATTTGGGGTGTGGGGGGG
>NW_007730104.1:86477-88643 GCF_000696425.1 Galeopterus variegatus | reverse complement strand
GGGGAAGGTGTCCTGGAGGTCTGTTCTATCCTGGGGAGTGGGAGGCAGTTTTAGAGTTAACGCTAAAATCTTGGTTTTCTTCTTGCCAGGATTAAGGAAGTCTTAGAATGACTAATCTACAAAAATCTATGAAGGGCTCAGACTTTTATATAAAAACATGTTTCAATATCTTTGCCTCAGACAATAGTAATCCAGACATCAAAACAATTGCTATATATTAAACTTTTATTATTTGCCAGACATTGTACTAAGTTCATATATTTTATCTCATTTAACCCTCAAAGTAATCTTATGTGTTAGCTCCTATTCTTTTTCCTGTTTCACTAAATTTAGGACTGAAAGGATTAAGAAATGGTCATCAATTTACACAGGTGGTAAATGATGGAGCTAGAGCAAACTTCGGTCTGCCCTAGAGGTCAAAGATAACAGGCAAAGAGCAGGACCTGAACAGACTCTTCAGGGTGGAATTTGGGGTGTGGGGGGGATGCAGAGATTCCTTGACTGTTTCATGGATGCAAACTAATCCTTTGGCTTCTGAGCCAAGGATTTTCCACCTTTGCTTAGTCATTTCTGATGTCAGACTTTACAAGAAGGAAGACCTATTCGTCCAGGGGTCCTTCCAACGAGTAACTCTAATTACATGGATGTCAAGGCCTTCTTATATGTGTGCGATCTATTAAAGTGAATTTAACAGTGTGTAATCTAAGAATAAGAGGACATCTGAATTTGCATAAACAACACTCTTAATAAAATTAGCACTGCAATAATCCCCTGGTTTATAATCCCTCTGTGTAAGTAAAGTGTTCTTCATCCTCTGAAATGATTCAACATTTCAAATTCAAACTACTCAAGAAAAAGTCCCAGGTTCTCTCTTTTCATGAACTTAATATATGTATGTGTGTGGAGTGGGGAGTGATGCCGAGCGAGGTGGCAAGGTTAGAGCAGCCAGGGGGTATTGAGTCTTGTTACACTGCTGTGCTCTTGACTGTCCCTGTTTGCACAGAGAAGGAAGAGCCCACATGCATGATGAGGATGGCGTGCAGTACTAATGCCCTCTGACTGTCGGGAGAGCAGGTGAGGACCAGAACACCTGCTGAGATTAGACCCCAGGCACTCTGTACCCAGCCATCGGGACCACCTCCCCTCCTCCCAGGCTGGGCTCGGCAGTGCTGGCTGGCCCTTGGCACTGGCACAAAAGCAGACGCATTTGCTTTTCACGCACCGTTTCTGCACGTTCCGTTCTCTGAATTCATATGTGACCCTCTCCTTAATTTCTTCTCTTGAGTTTTGCTTTCATAACCTACAGCCTGTAATCCCTCAATGTTTAGTTTTTTTCTCTTTTCTTTCCTTCCTGAAAACTTGATACTTAGCCACTGTTCACAGTGCTACAGATGCTTTCTAAAGTAGAATGACAGCTGGAACCCAGGGCACTGAATTGTTCACTTGGCAGAGTGGTTCTTGACTCTCCAAGAATATGCATGCACCACTCACTAAATATTAGGGATTCGTGGAACTTCTTGAGTCCACCCACGAAACTCAACTGTATAGAGCTCACGTGGAGGTGGCCTGCCTTGGCCAGCTGACTCCTACGACGAGTCCACAGAACCTCCGAGCAGAGCCAGTCTAACTGAGAACAACACCTGAAGCAACACCTGGTGGGTACTCGCTGAGACCATGTCCAATTTAGCACAGACTCTGGGTTTCAGAAATAATGCTGAGCTCAAGGGATCCCCAATGCTAATTCCAATCTTTCAAATCATATCTGGCCATCAAAGGAAGAAGAGTAAAAGGGAATTTCACTTTCTGGAGAACTGCTATGAGAACTTACTCTTTTTAACAATACACTTATTTCCATATTTTCAAATCTTTCCTGAGAGCTAGAAGTGGTGGGTGGGGTTGGTAAGGATGCCCACTTCTGGCTGGCACCTGTACTTGTACACATGGTGTGCCCCGCCAAGCACTGAGCAAAATGTGGAGCAGGAAGGAAACCAAGGCTGGGCACGGGCCTCACCTGAGAGACCTGGAAGTGGGAGAAGGAGAGAGGCAAGGTGAGGAAGCCGTATGCCCAGCAGAGAGGGATGCCAGGGGACCTGCGATCCCAGCGGAAACTCAGAAAGACCAGCTGCTATGCAATGCTCTCTGGAAGTCTTAAGAGCCAGACGGACC
>NW_007730104.1:83118-85575 GCF_000696425.1 Galeopterus variegatus | reverse complement strand
GTTCACAATTCGAAGGTATGACAAGTTTCAAAATAGAGAAAGAAATGAAACAAACATAAATAAGTGCTTTAACTAAAAAATCACACAAAAGTGTTTTACTAACCAATTTTTAAAAGACTTTATTACAGTGTTTCTTTCAAAATAAACATTATTTTTTTGGACTTTACCAGTTCTCTATCTCTTTCTTCTAAATATCTGCCCAAATAGCATTCTTCTGTCTCTCAGGCTTTCCAGCATATGAGCAAAAGGAGACACAAACACCAGACAAGGAGGAATCCTCTCTGCAGTGACAGTGGCTCCTCACGCAGCTTCATTTTGTAGCATTTTTCTCTTCCCAGAACACTTGGCACATCTATTATTTAGAACTGCGATGTCAAATAACTACAGTGAGAGGGAACTACAGGGGGAAGGATGGAGTTTAGAAAGGAAAACAGGCATTGTGATGAAGACACACAGTAGGAAGGACCACTGGGTGACCTCGGCGAGGGTGGACAGGAGGAAGGACCCGCTGGTGACCTCGGCGAGGGTGGACACAAGGAAGTACGCTGGGTGACCTCAGTGAGGATGGACAGGAGGTGGCGTGAGTTAATGTAAAAGGAGAGTATCAGCAGGTCCAACCAACCTTCCTTATGAATGGTTCTTTACGGTTCCAGCACACCTGCAAATGTGCCATCTGATCTTCAAGACGATGGCTTGAAGAATGGCCTTTCTTTGCAGTTCAGTACCTCTCATCTTAGCATTCTGGATCCCTCATGGTGATGCCATGGTTGCACAGCTGGATGCTCCCTGCTTCTACCTTCTGTTCCTCTGCCTTTCCAAGTGTGGTTCAGGGACCAGCAGCGTCAGCATCACCTAGGAGCTTGTTAGAAATGCAGAATCCCAGGCTCCACCTTAGAGCTCAGGAACCAGAATCTGCATGACAAGAGCCTTAGCTGATGGCTAGTGCATGGAAGACAGCCGCTCAGCCCTGAACACACCCGGCTCTCCCCAGATCCGTGTGCACGTGAGCTGTCCTTGGCTGCCTTTCCAGCCTGCACTTCCTGAAATGCTTTGTCAATCTCATCAGCCTGGAAGGTCCAGCGCTGCGTCAGCTCTGTGAGGATGTCTTTGATCCGCTCAGGCTGCATGAACCCTGTCTGCCTGTGCGCCCTGTAACACGTTGCTCTTTATCCCACTGTCACAGACTGACCCATCTCAGACCAGTTACACAACAATCACTGGGGGTGAGGTCCAAACTTGGGTATGTTTAAACACCTTCCCAGGTGATTCGAAGGCTGAGCCTGGGCTGAGAACAGGGCTCTATGGTCAGGGAGGACAGACAAGTTACTTTCCCAGTCAGTGGAAACTGAGGGAGAAGGAGAGCTGGGATGTGGGCCCCTCACCTTGCTGAGCCTCGTAACTTCATCTCACACTTCTCAGAATATGTACCAGCTTCCGAAACACAGCACGAGCTTCCTGAAGATGTCGACCCTGTTTCTTTGAACGTGTAGCACCTCCCTAATGTCTGACATTTAGTCAACATTGAGAGACATTTGAAAAGAGATGTGCTAAGAGTCAAAGTCAGGATCAGAATCCAGGCTTGCTGCTTTTTGTGTGGTCTTTCCATGGCTGTATCAGGGCCCTCAAGGTAGTGCACTGATTTTTGAAGATATTGATGAGAACAAGTAACACTGAGTAAAAAAGTTGAGTGTCCATGTGAAAAACAGATTTTAAAAGAATAGCAGCAAAATATCAAAATTCCAAGACAGTTGCCCAGAAGTGTTAAATTTATTTAGTCATATTCTTTTGGGGCTACGGCATTTACTTGAGTATGTAGGTACCAACTGCCTGGAGGTGCGACTGTGAAGTGACTGTCCAGGCTAAGAGGAGTGAGCACAGCAGAAAAGAGGGGCTGTAGTCAGCGAAACTGCAGTCACAATGGGATCATTAGCCTGAAAAGTGAGGGGAGAAGACCCTAAAAGAGAGAAGATAAAGAACTGGAGGGAGTGTCCCAGGGATGATGGTGCAGCATTTCCAACATGTTCCATGAGGGATGTCTCTCTTTCTCTCTAATTCTATAAGAAATGCAAAGTCCACAAATGATGCCAGATGAAAGATGTCAAACAGAACAAGACTAAGGAAGGCATTAAATATGGAAATATTTGAGACGCTGATCTCCAGAGATGAAAAAATCCACAATTCCCCTTTTAAATAACAATTTGAGTATGTGATAGTGTTGTTGTTACGTAAGTATCCATTAATATGGAATCAGTTGAATAAATTTTATTTCAGTCATACTACTGGAGATTACGGATATTAAAAATGACATTGGATCTTAGGGTACAAGGAGGTATGGGGGTAGTGTTTTTTTCTCCTCCATCCACAAGCTGAGTGTGGGCAGAATGACCATAAATGTTGGAAAAGTCATAGAACTGTCAGAAGTATGCCAGCTGTGAAGCCTAAGTCACAGCTCTGTTT
>NW_007730104.1:80448-82617 GCF_000696425.1 Galeopterus variegatus | reverse complement strand
TGTTTTGTTATAGAGCTAAAATTGCAATTTTAAAAAATCAAGATAGGTTTCTGTTTCTTATCAGTACCATTTCCAGGTAATCCAATCCTGAATATTTTAGTCATGGTACTTCTGTCTTGGAGAAGAAGTGAAAAGATATTTATAAAACATTAAGTGATAATCGTAAAAAAAAAGAACGATGTTTGAGACTATAACTAAATATGTGTGAGGGAAGGAAAGAGGGAGGACCAGAAATAAAAACAACCAAATGTTAACCACGATTATCTTTTGGTCGTGGGATTATATTTTAGTATCTTTTAAGGTTCATCTGCATTTTCTGAGTTTTTCTAAAATGATTATGAATAATTTTTGCAACACAAAAAAGTTTTAAGTTTTTAACTATATACTAGAGCTACCCTGTATTTGTAATATTAAAATGACAATAGAATTAATGGTTGTCTAGCAAAACGAAATGCACTAAATATTAAATGAATGATGGTAAATAAAGTTAGTTTCAAAATCACAACTAGAAGAATGTGCATAAGCAAATAAGTTTTGCTTATTTTCAAAACTTTTATTTATGGAAAAAGACTTAAGCACATCTGAAGGTTACCAACAGCTAGATGCGAGATAATTTGGGACACTAGTACAGTCTACATAGCTGAAACAATCGATGGCGTGGTGGATCTATGTATTGATGTCTGCTCTTTGGTTAGGTTGAAGAAAAGATACATGTCCACTCTGTCACTTCAGAGTTTAAGAAAGTGCCCATTTGGCACATGGACAGTTCCCATAACAACTGGTCAAATTAGTGAAGCCCAGTTTTGCTATGTATTACAAGCTTCAGGAACAAATTTCAGTTAGAATAGTGACCCTGAAAATAAGTTTTACTTTAAGTGGGGCCTTACATTAATAAATCTCTGAAATAGTGAACATTCAGCAAAAGTAGGGCTTGAAGACATTTCTATTATTTAACAAGCATAGACATGAGTAATGTAATTTTATGCAATTTTAAAATATAATGATAAACAGTATCTACATAATTAAATCTTCTAGAATTTATGAAAACTCAGAAAGCATTTTAATGAAGAGATTAACATTGAATAAACATTGCACATCAATTACATTAATACATCTCTTCATTCAAACATTATTTCCTCAAAATTGCATTTCTTTGAGCTTGGCTTTTTTTTTTCTGGGATTACATTTCTAATATAAAATTTTCCTTTCAGTGGCTTTTGCATCTTCAGACCGTAACCACTGAATATTTTATAATAGAAGCCCCGACTGGCTAAAAAAATCACAGTGCTAGGAGGATTTAATGTAGACTTAGGTGCTTTTATATTATTTTTGTTTTTATAACAGCTATTTCAGAAGGTAGTCCTCCCAACTATGCATAAAAATAGCACTTTCAATTGTGTAATTAAATAAGTGGTTATCAAATCTATGTTATACAGTAGTACTGAGCACTCCAATGAATTCCTCAGTTATAAAAATATAAAAGGAGCTGTGCATCACCATAAACTAGCACATACGTAATACCTAATCTATAGACACTGGTTCATCTGCCACTAGAGCCCGCCTGCCACTAATAGTTGGTGCCATTTCTTATGTAAACAGATGTAAAATGACACCATTAGAGCTACTCTTGGACCACCTGAGGAGCAGGATAAACAACCCCTGGCCAAGCTGGTCACTAGTTCAGTTGTATTTTTATTCAGAATAGCCTACAACTCTCTCTTAATTTATGCCATTTCTCCCCCTTTAGTCTTAAATTAGTCTCATAGCAAATGTGCATTGTGTTAATTTGCACAGCTAACAGATGTCTTTCAAACTCTCCTGTTTTTCTTCCTGCTGGATGAAGAGCTTCTAGTATTTCTGAGCATTTGGGCAAGGTGATTAGGCCCACATTTAGTTAAATGTGCTTAGGTGCCAAACTAGCTGTTTTTAATGTACGTTTTAAATTTACTTTTGAAAAGTTAGCTGTACTAAAAAGTTCAACATATAAAATATGGAGTCAGGGCCGGCCCGGTGGCGCACTGGAGAGTGCGCCGCTTGGGAGCGCGGTGGCGCTCCCGCCGGGCTTTCGGATCCCATGTGGTGACCGGTTCCTGCTCGCTGGCTGAGCGCGGTGCGGGCGCGACACCGAGGGTTGCGATCCTGTACCGGTCAGTAAAAAAGACAAAAAGA
>NW_007730104.1:75704-80108 GCF_000696425.1 Galeopterus variegatus | reverse complement strand
AGGGTTGCGATCCCGTTGCCAGTCCCCGGTGCGGGCGCGACACCGAGGGTTGCGATCCTGTACCGGTCAGTAAAAAAGACAAAAAGAAAAATAAATAAATAAATAAATAAAATAAATAAAATAAAATATTGAGTCAATTTCTCATCTGAGTCCATTTTAAAGTTAAATTCAACAAAGTATAAGGCCCAGGTTTAAAAGTATGCTAAAATAGAAACTGAACTCAAAATAAGTACCAATTGATATCACAATTTGGGTCCATGTCTACATGTTATAATTGATGGGAGTTATACCAGGATCTTTTTCTCTTACTTCAGGAAACTTCTTTTTTTCTTTTTTTAGAATGAAGAGAAGTAAAATCCCACATTTCCTCTTTCTAAAACAATGGATCTGAGAGGTAGCTTAGCTTAAAGGTTGAGAACAGAATCTTCCAGCCACATTTCCTATCTTTAAGTCTGGCACTATCACATACAAGTGTATAGCTTTGGTAACAATACCAACTCCTCCCTGCCTCAGTTTCCCCATCTCAGCTCAGGAGGTATTATAGGTATTAGTGAGTTAAAATCTATAAAGCACTTGAATAGTGACTTGCTCAAATATCAAAGTATTGGGTGCTCAAATATCAAAATATTCCATCACCTTAATAAAAACAGACTCAAGTTCATTGCCTAACCAAGGACACTGCACCAGGTTCACAGCCTCAAATTTCCTTAACACACTGGAGTTTCCCTGAGTACTCGTCACACTAGTCAGTCTGCGGACTCAGGCAGAACCAACCAGGCTCTGTGTACGTAAATGGACTCATCCCACTGAACTCCCAGTGAGAGTACAGAAAGAAGCTGAATGGCAGGGAAGCCGCCGCTCATGTGGCTGTTTTTTTCCTGTACATCTGCCCTGTGTCCACTCCATGCTCCTGCTACGATGTTCCTGCTGTCTGGGAGAAAAGAGTTGTAAAGTGAACTTGAAAATGCATCAGTTTTGTTACAAGACAGGCCTACGCTGAAACTTTGCTCAGCAACCTAATAGCTCTGCGACTTTGAGGAAGATGCTGAAGCCCTCTGAGCTCCAGCTGCCTCCTCTGCGCAGGTGAGACAGTCGTGCCTACTGGCTTGGGCTGTGAAGAATTAAAATGAAACACGGAGGCCGCCGGCCAGCATCTGGGGTTTGTGGCTCAGCTGATGGTGGTGTTACGGTGTTGGTTGTCAGCGCTCATAGACAGCTCAGCAGATCTTCCTCCCTGCAACCTCTGCAACACGCCTTGTGGGTCCCCACAGTTGTGGCAGACGGGCCAGCACGCATCACCATGCAGTGGTGGTGCACGTCATCGGGCCTCCCAACTCTTGAAGGCACAGCCTGTGTGGACTAGCTTTGTTATTTATTCACTTAAATTCTTAGAACCTAAACATGGTCTACATAGGCTCAATGAGTTACAGAAGATGATGTCACCAAGTTTTCAGACTGGCATGGTCTGCGATTTCTCTTTTCTCCCCTTTGCACTCATCCTAAATCTAAACTGAAACCATTTCTTTATAACCCAAAGCTGTTTTTAAATGGCCAACTGTATTTTAACAAAAAGTTCCTGTTTTCATGTCTATGTTTAACAATTGTGAAAATTGTTACTTCTAATTTTAAAAAATCAGGGAGGCAATTGATATTAGGATATCAGTATTAGAGCCCATTCAAATCCCGGCTAGATTCTGCTTATGAAACGGTTGCGAACTACGGTCACCACAGCAACCAGCAACGGATTTTTAGGGAGCCGCTGCTGCCTCCTGTTCTAAGAATCTCACTGTCAGCCGGTCCACACACGCGGGAAGGATTTTCTGGAGAAGCTTGCATTGTGAAAGATCAAATACCATCCTTGGAAAATAAAAATTAAGTAGTATCGCCCTGTTTTTGCTCCTATACAAAATATTTCTCATTTCCTTCTTCATTGCTAGTTCCACTAAAATACTTTATATATAATTAATTCTTTTTAATAAGAAAAATTACTCAGTCAAAGGCCACTGGTGAGTCACCACTTACGTATGTACACTGGGTTTTCTTAACAAACCACATCTCTTTGGGTCTTGTTATTGTTAAGTTTGGTTAATCATTTTATTCTTTAGAAAAACTCCCTTAGCAGTCCAGTAAAATGGCTCCTCGCTGAAGCCGGGGATCTAGTGCGATGAGTCGAAAAAGCAAATCGTAATTGGTCTCCTACTTTTAATTCTCATTAATAAAAAGACCAATGCCCTTCTTCATGCAGATGAGAGCACTGCTTGTGGCAGGACCTAAAACAGGGGAGGAGAGAGCGAAAAGCTACAAAGTCTGAAATATGATGCTATTTAAAAATGCATTTGAAAAGAAACTGGCGGCTAACGCTTTTGCACCCCCCGGCTGAGCACCCCCGCCGGGAGGGGAGCTTCTTCTCTGGCCTGGGCAGCGCTGCCTCTGCACAGTGCACGGTGGAAGAGGACTGTAGTGGCCACCGGGGAAAAGGCAAGGAGTTCTGATGAGAATACTTAGCCCACTGTTCGACAAACCCTCTACACAAAATAAGCATTACACCTTAGGCCTCTTTTCCCACTATCGGCAATAGCATGGTATAAACTGGGTGCATATTTGCACCCAGAAAAAGTTGATAGAGGGGAAATAATCTTTCCTCACATCATCAGGAATCACAAAATGAATTAAGCCACCAGTCAAGGTAGGGTTCCGTGTGCTCCGAGATTTGGGTACCTGGGATCTAAGGAAGTCTGGTAAGTTAGTTCTATTTTAGAACCTGCTCAGAAATTTGGTAAAAAGAGCTTCACTCAAAATATGGTCTCATGCTATAAGCCAGTGGGGATTCTCCTTCTCATCATTAGTAGTAATAAATATTGGGGCTGGCCTGGTGGCGCACTGCTACAGTGCGCCGCTTGGCAGTGCAGTGGCGCTCCCGCCGAGGGTTCAGATCCCACATACAGACCGGCGGCTCACTGGCTGAGCAAGGTGCGGGCGCAACACCGAGGGTTGCGATCCCATTGCCGGTCCCGTATGGGCACGACACTGAGGGTTGCGATCCATTGCCGGTCACGAAAAAAGGAAAAAAAAAAAGAAGTAATAAATATTAATAATACCAATACGAGAGATTATTAAAGTCCTTGCATACTTATTACCTTACTTAATCCACGTATGTTCTTACAAAGTAGGCATCGTTACTCCCATTTCACTACAGTCCAAAAATTCATGTAACTTTGCTTAAGCCATACAGCTAATGTGGAAAATCTAGGGCTTAAACCTAAACGTCCTGACCTCAGATTGTGCTTGTTTACCAAATACACGAAGATAGAAGCCCAAACAGGATTGAAGGGCACTGGGTTTCTAAATCAGAAACAACCAAAACATCTCACAGCCATCAGGATGATGGGGTTAACACTGGCTGTTAAAATGCTGGCAAAACTAAAGTTTTAGAAAGGCAAAAAGAATACTTTGTGCATGTCCAGGTACACAACATGAAGAATCTGGTTCTCACGGCACAAGAAGTGTTTACTGGGCATGTTCACTCATACGCTAGAACCCACTGGAGGATAAGGAGGGGGAAGAGCAGAAGAACCAAGTGTGGGGAGGGGTGTAATGCGTACAGCTCCTTTATAAAGCATTTTCTGTTCTTCAAAGTGTGGTCACTTTCCCCAGCAGTATTTCAATGACCGACCCTGTGGAGGATGTGGGGATGATGCTAGGAACTCTTTCTTGAGAGAAGAGACAGGCTCAGGCACTGTCTGACCATGAAGCTACTTTTAACGTGGGTCTTCAGGCATTTAGTCTAGCATCTGCTAGCACCCACCCTGGAACCCAAGGATCCCATCTCCGCAGACTCTAATAACTTGCTATGGAAGCTACATGAATTTCCTCAGGGTCAGTCTGAGAATGTTCCCCATTTACCAAGAGAAAACCTACCCAAGAAGAGAATAGAACTGAACTGCTGACAGGTACGATGAGTGCTCCAAAACCCATGCACACCTGATCGGCTCTCTCTCATGCTTCCCTGCAGATCTGCCCTCTCCTACCACATACAGCCCTAATTAGGGACCATTCCTTGAAGTGTCCGCAAAAACATTTATTTGGAGAGAATGGACAGGCTTCGTAAGACTCCCACTTCCCTTTTTTCTTTCCAATAATATGTACATGAAAAATCTTGGCTTGTGGTTTTCAGAAGAGCTATTATTCTCTCTGCTTCTAAGAGCTTAAGGTCCCCCAGGGACTGGAGACAATGGTAGATCACATATGCCTCGTGGAGAAATAGAACAACCAGACATCTGTAGAGTTTGATAAAAACCTAGATTCCTGCATGTATGATCCGCTCTGTTCGTTGTCATAACAATATCTGAATTTCCCTAGCAAAAAAGCCCAGCATGACTTGTCTACTATTTACCTTCAGTGTGT
>NW_007730104.1:63707-74797 GCF_000696425.1 Galeopterus variegatus | reverse complement strand
ATCTGAATTTCCCTAGCAAAAAAGCCCAGCATGACTTGTCTACTATTTACCTTCAGTGTGTAGCACAATTCTAGGCAGTGGTTTGCTGAAGGTATGTTTATAAATATGGAAAAAATTTCCAAATCAGTTGGTCTACTGCTTTTGCTGTCCAGTTCAAAGGTTTTACCTTACTGATTATGACTGTGCTTCGAAAGTGTCATCCAGTTTGAAGACTTACTTGGGTTTGCCCACCAGACAATAAGTGCAATTTGCCCACCTTGCAAACCAAACCAGTCTTATCCAAAGCAACCTTACAAGCTCTGCAACAAGTCCTTTTGCAGAAGTTATTTCTAAAATGTGTTATTCAAGAGCTCAGCCTTGGCCGCCTATGCAGCTAGGTGCCTGGCAGAACCAGCCCATGAACTGTTTATGCTCTGCTGTGAATTGTGTGCAGCCTACGGCCAATTACGTTTCACCACAGTGATAGTTGCACCAGTGCAAACGTAGTTTCAGAACACTTAGAGGGGCCGTCTGGATGGGTTCTGTTGCCAAAAATGCAGATAGTATCTTAAGTGATTTATTTTCAAGGTAAGCTCATTTCAGAGTTCACAGAACCCAAGTGCAGCACACCTCCTGGAGGGGAAGCTTCTTTCCTTCTTGCTGCTGTAGCTCTCTTTTACCTGCTGGGCTCCAAAGCATCACATCTGGGACAAGTGGCTCAGCAGTCAGTCCCAAAGCCTGCTATTAGAAGTCTGTGGACTAAAGTATGACTGAATCATGAAGAGAGAAAGGGCTGTGGGGGTCACCTACACAAAATGTCCAGCCTGCTGTGGGGACCTGGAGTGGTCAGGGGCCAGGGTGGACTGGAGTCATGGACTCAGGAATCCTCCCTGCATCTTTGCACCTGTGTGCACACTTTCTTTTTTTTTTTTTTTTTTTTTTTTTTTTTTCCGTTTCTGGCAACGGATCNAGCGGCGCACTAGCGCAGTGCGCCACCGGGCCGGCCATCACACTTTCCCACGCCCCTAATGTGGCCTTCCCTGATGCTCCCCACCACTTCAACTCAGCCAATTCTAGCTTCAGGACTCGAATGACTCAGGATCCCAGTGTTGGACTGAACCAGTCAGCTCCCTCTGAACCCAGTTTAACCCAAACATGCGTCCAGGGGAATTAAACATGCTCTGCAGGCTAACAGGCTGTGGATGAGCTATCACTGCCCTGGCATTTGATTTCCAAAAATTCATAGCATGCCAAGCATAACAGATGCAGAAAAGAACGGCTTGGCATAAGTGCTTTCNAAATTCATAGCATGCCAAGCATAACAGATGCAGAAAAGAACGGCTTGGCATAAGTGCTTTCGCTCTGAACATTTCAAATGAGTTTTTATTATTAATAAAAAGACCTTAAATTTCTACAAAATAATAATAAAAAGGAGAAAAAGTTTTATAAATTCAGTACACTTCACTCCCTGTCCTATCTCTTTTGTCCCTCTCCTCCTCCACCCCCATCAAAAATTTCAGTGGCAATTGAAAATTCATAGCATGCCAAGCATAACAGATGCAGAAAAGAACGGCTTGGCATAAGTGCTTTCACTCTGAACATTTCAAATGAGTTTTTATTATTAATAAAAAGACCTTAAATTTCTACAAATAATAATAAAAAGGAGAAAAAGTTTTATAAATTCAGTACACTTCACTCCCTGTCCTATCTCTTTTGTCCCTCTCCTTCTCCACCCCCATCAAAAATTTCAGTGGCAATTGCAAGAAAATAAGCCCCATGAATCTTTATGGGACAATTAAAAATAAACGTTTTGACAGGACTGTGGTTTCCTTGATTGGGCTAATCCCTTGACTCTAACTCCTTTCAATTAAGTGGATGTTTCATTCTCTCTCTCTCTTTTTAAGGCACATAGTAGCATTTCTTGAATGTAAAAGCAGTTCCTCAGACTAAATTTGGCAGCTGCTTTTGTGGAGAAAGCAAAGCAAATCAATGAAGAATTTTTAAATGCTATAATCTTCATCTTGGCCGCTGGCCTTTATCAACCATGTATGCCAATGGAATATGGGAAAAAAACAGAAAAATGGACACCTGTTCCCATAATGAGTGTGTGTGGTGGAAATAGCACTAGACGACCCAAATGCCTGGGCTCAAGCCCCAGGTGACAAATGTAATGGTGACTCATTGGCATGGGATACTCGCTGCCAGCCACTCTCTCGGGGCTTTATGATCCCTGACACACTGAAGCAATGAAAGAGTTCATGAAATAGATACACTGGCAGCTTCATTTTGTAGATGAAAACACCAAAGCGAAGAAAGAAAGATTAAGTAAATTGCCCAGTATCCCAAAGGGAATAAGCCAGGAAGCTGACACTCACATAGACTGATGCCTACACTGGAAGTGCCAAGCTCCATCTCCCCAGCACGCAAGCGAGTGGTGCCATTGGGGCAGGTGTAGGTCACTTAACTTCTCGGGTGGATGAACTTGACCAGCTGTGCCTTCAGAGTGAGAACCTGAAGGTGAAAGGGTTCTGAGCACCGAACAGGTAGGAGGCTCTTCCTTTTCTTTTCTCTTCTTCTTCTTGCTGCTGCGAGTGGTCTTATGTGCTGCTATTTGTTCATGGGTGGAATCCACCCAGTTACAGATGGGACTGAGCTTGGCACAATGTTGACACCCAATACGTTGTTTATATCTATCAAACATGCCATCAATGAGTATAATAAATGAAAACATTAATAAAACTCTTACTCTGTTACTAAAAAGTTAAACTTAGTAATTTTTAGTCTTTTAAAAAATCCCCAAAATTTGGATCAGGGCTTAAACACAATGATTCTAATCATGTGTCAGATTGACACAAGATGTAATTTTTATGAATGGCCCATAAAATGTATAAAAGACATTTTAGTTTAGTGATTTACATTTGAATAGCAAGTGCTTTCATTCCCAAGTACTGTAAAGGGAACTTTAATAATGGTAATAATAGTAGCTACGCTTGCTTAGCATTTCACACCTAGGTACATTTTTATTTTTATGTCCAAATCTTTCCTTTGCTCCTCGTAGCAAGAGGGGTAGGTGTGCTAGCTCCAATTTGCAGATGAACAACCTGAGGTAACAGAGACAATCTTGACTTCCTCAAAGCCCTAAAGATAGTAAGTAGAGGAGTCAGGACTAGAAATCGGATCTTTTCACTACTCATTCATTATTTCTGATGCTTAATATTTAAGATCTGGGTTTAATGTGTCAACACTGTCTTTCATTTTAAAGACTAACAAGGAGTCTTTAATAACTGCTGTGGATTGAATGTCTGCCAACGCCCCCCCCCCAAACTCACTGAAGTTTAAATTGTGTCCCCCTAAGTTTCAGGTACTGGAAACTTGGCCCCACTCTGACAGCATTGAGAAGGTGAGAAATCCTATTATGGTAACTGAAAGGTGGGGCTTTGAAGAGGTGATTGGATTGTAGGACCCTGCCTTAGTGAATGGATTAATAATGGTGGTTCCGAGGGCTTTAAAAGGAGAGCATGTGAGAGTCTCTCTCTCTGCTCTGCCACTTTCTGCCTTGTGAGACTCCTGGGTCACTATCACCACCACTGAGACCTTCACCAGATATTCCCTGGACTTTGGACTTCCCAGCCTCAAAAACTGTCGACAGTAAATTTTTTCTTATAAATCACCCAGTTCCAAGTATTTTGTTATAAGCAACAGAAATGGACAATACAATAACCATTTTTCCCCCCTTGGATCCTACAGTTTAAAGCTATTTCTGAGTGGAAACAAACTGTGACAGAGAAAAACACTTCAAACGATTAATATTTCTTCAACAAAGTATGGGAGGCAGGTCACAAACTTTTCTCGATCTTATGGAATAGCAATCACATACTGAGATCTATAGTCTGCTCCTCATTTTTAATCAAAGACTCTGATGCCCAAAGGTAATACGGGTTTGTATGAGGCACTGTAGCTACAAGTATGTAGATCCAGGCTATGGGAATATCAATCAATCCAGGCTTGTTCCAACAGAAGAGTTCCCACCAGCTTACGGGTCCTCTGCCTTATGTGATTTGACCAAAACTGACCTTGGAAAAAACATCGGCATAGTTTCCTTGTATTGGAGAAAACACACACACATTCACACACATGACATAAACATTCCTAAGCAGTTCCTCTATTAAAAGTAATGAAGCCTCTTAATATTTAATCTGTATTACTATTTTCTTATTTTTAGCAAGGATGATTTCTAATGCTTATTTATAATCTAAATTGAAATCTTACCAAAGGAATCACAGAACATTAATGACATATAGGGACTCAAATCCTTTTGCAGAGAATGTCGCCTCTAAAGTGAGTACTAAAACCTATTAATGGGCCATAAAATTATCCTAAAAGGCAAAATTCTATTTAGTGGTTTATTTTGCCATACTATATCAGAAATGATCTCATTAAAAATGAATTATATGTTCATATATATGTATTCTCTCCCCCTTCTATCTGTTTTCATTCTGTAGCACAATATTGTCTGATGCATACCTGAAAATTATGTAGAGGGCCATATACGATAGATCTAAAATGTATTCTGAGCATATGCTTTTGGCCCCATAATCAATGGCCAAATCATCTTGGGCAAGTCAAATGACGTTGCTTGAATCATTTTTTTGTTTTTTTTTAATAGACACAATATCACTGCTTTTCTGTCTCAGAGGGAAGGGGGTTAGAGGAAGCGTGGGATGAATATCTTCTACATATGGATGAAAGGCATTAAGATAGATTTAAACCACTGAGGAGAGACTAGCACAAGAGGAGAATTCTACTTTGAACATCACGTGCCTGCGGCATACTGATCTATGCCAAAAAGCTGGTTTTAATCAAGCTCATACTATGTAGTGGAGCATTTTTCTCCCATCAACTTGGTTGCCACAGATGATTGTCTTTAAGAATTATTTTTTAGTAAGTTATTATTGTAAGAACGTTTCACAAAAGGGTAGCATTCAGCATCACTGAGTAATTTTAAGCTTATTCATTATTCATAAATTAATCAAGTCTTTCCTCCTATAGACATTCATTTAGTACTGTCTATGTCCTCAGTACTTTGTCTAGCATGGAAACCACTGCAATGAATGAGACTCATTCTCAGGCCCCATGGGCTCACAGTCAGTGATAGAGACCACTGTGGTGTTCAAAATAAATTTAATTGGGAGGCTGTTAGGCTGGGATGGCTCCAGCACTATAAGGTCCTCTGTAAGTAAACCAAAGCTCGATGTAAACAGGTAAATAAAACTAAAGTCTTTACCAATCAGAAACCACCAATTAACCTCTAACTAGGAACTTTACCAATCAGGAAGTGTCAACTAACTTCCAACTAGGACCGTTCCAGCCAGAAACCACCAAGTAACCTTTAATTGGGGCCTGAACAATCAGAAACCACCAAGTAATCTCTAACTAGGGGACTTTCACTCTAAGCAGTCAAATATGCTTTCTTTGTCGTGCTTCCCTGAACGCCTTATAAAAGTTTCCCTCTCACCCCCTCCCCCACAACGAGTGCTGAACCCTGTGGTCGTATGCTGCCCGATTCCTGAATCGCTGTCTGCTCAAATAAACTCTTCACAATTTTAGTATGCCTAAGTTTATCTTCTAACAATGGAAATGCCAGATCTCAATAGAACAAGGAATTGTCACTCTACAGAGTGCAGCAAGGCATCCTGTACCCTGGAAAGTCTATTTTTGAGGAACTAGCATTTTATTTTTTCCATTTTGATTTTTTAATCTTTATTGTTTTCTTTTCTTTTACTTTATTTCTAGCTTATGTTGCTATTTAACTCATTTATTTTCCATTTTCCTTGTCATTTTCCAATAAATACATTTATGGATTTTAAAAATTGAAATCTAAATTACATTTTAGCTGTATTCCCACAAGTATTAGCATTAGTTCATTTGATGTTAATTCCAAGTATTTTGTAATACTCATCGCGGCATTATTAAGTCATGAATTACAGAGAAGGGTGTTTCCTTTTGGCATTTGATTGTTTTCAAATATATGGGTATGTTTGTTTTTATGATGTTTTCTAACTGAATCGCATTACATTAAGAGGGAGTAGCTACATCATATTTATTCTTTAAAATTTTTGTGGTTGATTTTGTACTGTTTCATGTGTGCTTGAAAAGAATGTTTATTCTATGTTTGTTGATATATATTACATTTGTCATTGTGCTGTTCAAATCTGTATCTTCACTAATTTTTTTGTCAGCTTGAGCTATTTATTTCTGAGAAAGTATGTTAAAATCTACAATTGCAGATTTATCAGTTTCTCCTTTTTATTTTATGGAATTTGATGCTATGTTGTAAGAGTCATATTAGTTCATGCCTATTATATGTTCCTAATTGAGAGAATCTGTAACCCTATGTAGTGTTTTTTATCCTTTTCTATGCATTTTGCCTTTCCTAAAGTTATTTGCTGAAATGGAGAAGGATCGTAACACCCATTTTCTACTAAAGTCACTTCCTCCAATTATTCAAATAAGCATTCAAAAAATTATTTTTAATCTTCAATAATTACTAAGACTTACAAAATATTTTCACTGATTTCTCTGCTTAATGCTGTTTTTTGTATCCCATAACTTCCTTCAGTGTTATTTTTTCTTGCTTAAATATGCATTGTAACAATCTTTCAAGTATAATACCTGTAGAAGGTTGAATTTTTATATATCTGACAGTATATTTTTCTAATATAATTAAATTTTTACTTAGACATGATATTTTAGGTGGGAAATTTATTTTTCTTCAACTCTTGGAAGCTGTAATTTGACTATCTTCTTGCAAATGTTGTTGCTAAGAAGAAATCTATTGTTCTTTAATCCTGTTCTTTTGTAGATTCCTATCTTTCTGGCTGATGGTTAGTAGGAATTTCTCATAATCATGGATGGACCTTGATTTAACTTCAATCTGTTCAGGTTGGGATTTTTTCCTCCCTGGCAATAGCTGAACATTTTCAGTCTGATGATGGATGATGTCCTTCTGCTTAATTCTCAACCACTGTTCCCTGGATACTAAATCTCTTTCATTCCCTGGAATATTTTCCACTAGAATTCCTACTAACACACGTTGCAGCCTCTAAATTTTTCCTTCCTATTGCTTAGCTTCTGCTTCATACTTCTCATTCGTGTTCCTCAGCTATATTCTAGTGAATAACTCAGAATTTCCTTCCCAGATAGACTTTCATTATTACACCCAGTCTAGAGTTTATACCGCCCAGTGTATTATTTTTAAATTTTAGTGACTGTGTTGTGGGTCCTGCATTCATGGATTCAACCAATTGCATATCAAAAATATTTGGAAAAAAACAGCATCTGTGCTGAACATGTGCAGAATTTTTCTCGTCATTATTCCCTAAACAATACAGTAAACAACTATTTATATGGCATTTACACTGTATTAGGTATTATAAGTAATCTAGAGATGATTTAAAGTATAGCAGAGGATGTGTGTGGGTTACATATGAATATCACACCATTTTATATCAGGTACTTGAGCATCTGTGATTTGGTTTCCCATGGGAGGTCCTGGAACAAATCCCCCATGGATACTAAGAAATAACTGTAGTTGGTTTTCTCATTTTTCATAAACATCTGTTCTGGATTCATATCTGCTCTTTCTCTCATCATTTTTAATTTGCTTATGATGTATGTGACTGTTTTTTCCTTTATTTGTGTGCATCTTAAGCAGACTTTTTAAAAAGTCATTTTGTGATTGTTCTGTTGCTTGCGTTGCATTTGCAGTGAGTCTGTCTTCCAGCAGGTGAGTCTGTTTCCCCCTCCTTGGTGCTTCTGTAGTGCTGCCTCCTGGCTGTCGGGATGCCCATCCAGGCAGGCCCAGGCATTTGTGTTGGAGGCTTGGCTTTCTCTGCTTTCTGGCTTTCTCTGCTCCACCTTAGGTCCTGGCTGTTTGGTTTCCCAGTCTCTTTTCTCTCCTAGTGTCAGACACTGAGTCTGGGTGGTACTGTAACGCTAGAGATCTAGTCCATATTCCCTCTCAGGCACTGAACTTCAGGCTGTCTCTGGCTGCTTCTGGGTCTAGGGCCATGATGTCCCATAGCCTTATCCTGCAGAGCTATTGCATTGTGGTTTTATCCTTTTAATGGTGCACAGAGATGCCTGTCCTGATTCACTACTCCACTCAGACCACATCCTGATGCAGGACAGGAACCTTCACTTGCCAGCTGGGCAGCCTCAGGTACTCAGGTGACAGCTTCTGGTGTACAGAGATGGCCACATGGGACAAGCACAGAGGCTGCCCCAAATCAGGAGAGACCAACGTCTCCTCATAGGAATCCATAGGCACAACTTGCTGGGTTCCTGCAGGGACGTGCTGTTATTGGAGTCTGTTCTCAAGTAAGACTCAAGCATCATGTCCCCATCAGACACTCCTCTCAGTCCTGACTCAATTTGCCAGTTGAAGTCACTGTTAACATTGTCAGTGTTGCCTAGTAACACAGCCTACATCCTTACCTTTATCAGGTTTCCAGGGGAAGAGAACTAGATAGTTCACAAGGTCAGATTCCCACACCTGAGGGCACAGGGTTTTATTAACTCCCTACTTACAGTGGGTATAGCTAAGTCCTTCACATTTAAAAAATATATACGTATATTTTAGCTATCACTGAAGTCAGTTCAAAGATTTAATTCACAATGTTATGACTGAAACTATGCAGTTAGGTATAATTTATAAATTTAAAAATCCTTATATTGCTCAGTGCTGAAATATATTTTTAAAAACTACCTTAGTTTGCAAAGTGCTGTATAAGTTTACTAAGAACTAAACATTTTTTTTTACTTTTAATTGTGATAAACTACATATAACATAGCATTTACCATCTTAACCATTTTTAAGTGTACAGTCCAGTGGCATTAAGTGCATTCACACTGTTGTGCCACCATCACCACCATCCATCCCCAGAACTTTTCCATCATTCTAAACTAAAATCTGTCCCCATTAAACACTAACTCCCCATCCCCCTCTCCCCAGCCCCTGGCACCCACCATTCTACTATTTTGTGTCTCTATTATTCTGATGACTCTAAGTACTTCAGATAAGTGGAATTAGTTAACAGTTGTTCTTTTGTGACTGGCTTATACACATAATGTCCTCAAGGTGTACCCTTTTTGTAACATGTGTCACAACTTCCTTTTTATGGCTGAATAATACTCCATGGTATGAGTATAAAGAATTGAATATTTTAAATTTCATTAATTCATTCGGAAACCACAACCACTCCATATGCCAAGTATCAATATGCTCTGGACAAAGAAAAATGAGTTAAGGGTCTAACAAGGGGCTTTTGCCATAGAGTATATACTCCATACATATATTTTAATAAAAATTTAAGGGGCCGGCCCGGTGGTGCACTGCTACAGTGCGCCGCTTGGGAGCATGGCGACGCTCCCGCCGAGGGTTTGGATCCCACATACAGACCGGTTCCCGCTCACTGGCTGAGCGAGGTGCGGGCGCAACACCAAGGGTTGCGATCCCGTTGCCGGTCCCGGTCCGGTACGGGCGCGACACTGAGGGTTGTGATCCGTTGCTGGACACGAAAAAAGACAAAAAAAAAAAAAAAATTTAAGTCTGCTGTACAGAATTAGAATGTAGACTAAAGAATAGACCCTCTTCTGCTGTAACATACTTTCTTACCTATGCCAAACGATCAGCCTAAGACTAGCTAAATTTATGGAAGTCTATCAATTTGGATAAGAGAGAAATATCTGCAGGCTGCACTTGTGTTTCTTCTCCAGAGGCAGAATCACCCACGGGAATCTGTTTCAGTTAACTAGGACATTCACGCTGACATCCTCTGAATGCTGCCACAGAGTAAATAGAGAAAAGGAAAACCTCCATCCAACTGGCTACTTCATGTGCGCTTAGGATTACTCGGCTGCTATTTCTGTCAAGCTCATTCAATTGTGTGGGTTGATAGTAAGAGTGTGTCTATTATTGAACGCTGCTTGGTCATTTAGGTTCTTTGGAAACCATTAGAGTTCTGCTTCCCTAAAGTTCCACCCCTAAGGAATGAGCGTGTACATGCAGGCGTCATTTTTAAAGAGAGATTAAACTGCACAAATTTCTTCATTAACAAGTTGTAGCTCAAAAGAACACAGGCTAGTTGCTCCTGCTGCCAGTTCTCTGCCAGTCTTCCCTGCCCCTCCTTTCTCCCTCCAAGCATCTGTTGATGATATTAGTAGCTACTGTGAACACGCGTCGCCTGGTGCCAGGCTCTCACCCTAGCCGGTGATTTTTCTGCGAGTTCAACAAGAGCCAGGCAGGTGCCACCAGCCTCAGCCACCCGAAATTACGTTCAGTCATTCTGATGGCTGTGCTTTTCTAAACAGCTTATGGTTAACATTTCAAGAATATTATTAAGCTGGAACTTGAAAGCTTCAGTGCCTTGACAAATGGTGGAGGAAGTGCTTGCCCGGAGGACACAGGGCAGTCGTCACCAGACCTCAGCCAGCAGGCAAGCGGCCGCATGGTGTGGCGGGGAACACCAGTTCCACTCACATGCCACTCCACTGAGTCAGAACCCCTGGGGGGGGGTCCCGGGATCTGCACCCATATGAGCTCCCAGGCTGTTCTTACTCAGGAGGCCTGTCCCCATGTACTGAGAATAACTGGGAATAGGGAGCGATGAGGACCATGACCAATCTCCACACCCCTGTATTTACAATAAAAAATTAAATCTTGGCTGGTCGAACTCATAAATATATATTAAGCCACTAACTTTCCACCTTCGCTTTAGCTGTTGAGATTTATTTCATCATTCATTATTTTAAAAATAGATTTTCCCCCTAAAGATTTACATTTGTCTACATTGTTGGGGTAGTCTAAACGATTTCACCTTCGTTTTGATGTCCAAGTCATGATTATGATTATTATTTATTTTGATCATTTACATAGTGCTCGATGCAGGGGCCACTTCCCCAGACTCTGGATGCAGCAGGTCAGCTAGAGGTGGCTTAGGGTGATGTGAGGAAGGAGACAGGAATGGCTGTGACCCATTTTCTCATGCTTTGGAGGTCCCACCTGCTTGCTGTGCCCAAATGTTAGATCCAAATTCCCCCACTCAGTTTTT
>NW_007730104.1:60916-62626 GCF_000696425.1 Galeopterus variegatus | reverse complement strand
ACCATTTCACAAAACCAGTGTAACAACTTGAATCAGGTGATAACCTCTATGAAGGTTGTCGAGCAATAGGATATTTATGTAGAGTTGAACTATCACCCCACAAATTATTTATTGAATAGAAAAGGGGGAAATATTCCTTTATCTTAGGTGTAAATGTATTGTGTTTATATAGGCAGATATCTTTATTCTTAGGAGATTCATGCTGAAGAATTTAGAATTTAGTTTATGTCTACAACTTTCTTTCAAATGTTCAGCAAAGAACGTGTGTGTGTGTGTGTGTGTGTGTGTGTGTGTGTGTGTGTGTGTATTTGTGAGAGAGAGAAGGAGTAGATACAGGAAAATGTTGAATTTAGGTGACAGGCATATAGGTATTTATTCCTTCAATTTTGCTAAACGTTTGTATATTGTCATAATAAAAATTTTGTGAAAAAGTTTCCAGAGAGAGAAGACTTCTTCGATGCAAACTCATTCCCTTTTAGTATTATCCGTTCACTGTGTAACAGACTTTCTGGAGGCCGTGCGTGGGTTTGGGGCTCGGTATTCTCTCTGTCCATGGACCTTCTCCTGCTGTCTTTCCTTCCTCACTTAGCTTCAACTCTGAGGACCACAATCTTAAATATTTTTGTACAAATACCCGCAAATGTCATGGGCTCACTGCCCTTCCATTGCTCCTGGTGGCAAAGCCTCAACTCTGGATAAATGTTGAGTCCTTGTGGAGGATCACGCCTGCCAGTCCCTCTGTGGGCCTCCTCGTGGGATCTCCCCAGGTGCCCGGGTCCGCACTCTGCTTGAGGGTCTTCCCATCCCCTTACGCAAACCCATCTCACCTCTTCCACAGCAGTCTCCTGACACCTTCATTCTCCTCCACATCCCTTCTCCTTCCCCCTGATTATTGGCATGTTTGCCTCATTAATTTAAAAATTACTTTCCCTAGGAAGCTGCCCCTAAGTTCACAAGGATTGGCTGGACAGCCTCTTCGGTAAATCATTGCACTGCGAACATCTTGGAACTGCCCATTGACTTCTCTGAATCCACCACCATCAACTGCACGAGGGCAGAGGCTGCATCCAGCCCCAGCCCTGCCTGGCACCTGGAAGATCATCAGGAGTCTAATGGATGAAGAATCCTCCTACCCTGCCACCACAGCCTGGTGCTCTTTTCGGCTTCCTGGACAGGCCGTCTCTCGTCTATTTGAACAGTTGCAGCAACAAGGAACTCACTGAATCCAGAGCAGCTCATTTTGCTTTCAAGCAGCTCATTTCCAAGTTGTCCTAAATCTGCTCACTCAACCTTTCAGTCATTTGACTTCTAGAACAGCACAACATACATTCATCCTTTAGCATTTCTAACACTTGAAGACAATTTCTGGTACACACTCCTGTTCTTAAGCCTTTCCCCTGGTGACGATGAGACATGTGGGCTCCTACAATCCTGGCTGGTCTCAGATTTCCTGAGTCCCCTGAGCACTTATTGAGCACTTGCTGTGTACCTTCCCATGCACATGTCTTGGGCAGTGAATACACACTAGCCAAGACCTGCCTGTTGTTGAATATGACAGTGAGTCCACTTCTCAAGATTTACCCAACTCTGTGTTGTCCATTCCACCCCACCTCCACCTTTTTTTCTTGTTAAAGAAAGCCTTTTTCTTTTCTTTTTTTTTTTTTTGTCTTTTTTCCGTGTCTGGCAATGGATCGCAACCCTCAGTGTTGC
>NW_007730104.1:55203-60036 GCF_000696425.1 Galeopterus variegatus | reverse complement strand
CGAACCCTTGGGCGGGAGCGCCACCGCGCTTCCCAAGTGGCGCACTATCCAGTGCGCCACCAGGCCGGCCCAAGAAAGCCTTTTTCAAACACTCTTCTACCTTCATGGAATCAAGATACAGATGTACAATAGGTCTATAAAAACACAAGTGAGGTTGCTCTGGCATTATTTGTTCTGAATGAACCCACACTCATAGACATCACTGCTTTTCTTCCTAAACATTCACAGAGCGTGTAGTTAAGAGTGGAGCCTGTAACTTTGCCTGCAGCAGGTGTAAATTTCACTGGTAGAGAACTCAGTGTTGGAATCCACGTTCCAATTTTGAAAATCAGAATGATATTTTTCTACCCCTGCTCTTCTGGCATCTTTTCCATATTCCATACCTCCTCAAAAATTACTGCCAGCATGCTAGCTACGTTTTTTTCAGCTCCTAGGGATGGAACCCATCTGGGGCTAGAGATTTAAACTAATTTAATACAATTATGTCCTCATATAATCTCCTTGCCCACCTCAGACTACAATCCTCTCCTACAAATATGTGTCCTACCCTTTCTGTCAGAAGATCACTCTTCTGGACAGAGAAAATAGATTCAAAAGAGGTTTTTGAATAGATCTGCTTCCTTTTGTCATCCATTAGCGATAGCAGCAGCCTTCAACCTTCTTTGTTCTTTTTTTCTTTTTTTGTTTCAAAATATCCCTAAATGCAGCGAAGGGTCCAGCTTGAATCTCCTCCTTGTGCACCACTATGACTCAGGCCTCTCTGGTCTCCTCATAGAGATGTGAATGTTCTGCTGAAAGTTCATTTCCACAACCGACCCAGAAGCATTTATGTCCTGCCAATGAAGCACAGGACCCAATCCCAGAGCTTCTGCATGGGGTGGGGGCAGCAGGTGCAATGGGGAATGTGGCTATAGCACTGTGAGTCATTGTTCCTTAGGTTTAGCTGCCCAGGAATCCTGACCTGAATCCTAGGGAAAGAAAGATCACAAAAGATAAGAGCTACTTTCATGTCATGCCTTTGTTGACAGGTGTGATGCCAAATGCAAAGAGAGTCCATCTTTCACCTGTCTGTGAGCACACTGAGGCTTTGCCACACCAGGATCAGAGGGCAGAACCACCCTGTGGGCTCCCCAAGGCCTCCACCCCCCATGGGGGCCACCCATGCCTGACCTATGGCGGAGCAGAAGTATCAGGCCAGGGCTTTAGCAGAAGCAGGTGCTGGTGCCTGAGGCTTTGGAGTGAGGGAGATTCAATTCAGTTGTTGCAATCAACCCAGAGAAAATCGGCTTCCTGCAGTTGGTGTCTTCCCCACCTAGTGGCTATGTGACTCCATCAAGACTCCATGATGCCGTCTGTGAAATGGGGCAGCAATCCTACATACCTGTGGGGTGCTCCGAGGGTTACATGCAATGAGGAGTACAACCTTACTCTCAGTTCCTGGCACACACTGGACGTTCAGTAAACATCAGCCTTTATGATTGCTAATATTTGTACATGCTACTTTTATAATATACTAAACATATTTATTACATGCTAAGTATATATCATCATTCCAACTGCATCCCCTCTAAGTCATCATTAATCTCTATTCTAGTCTTTTGCAACTGTTGTTCTCTTTAATACATGGAAGTATAATTTTCATATATTCCTAACTTTAATAAAATAACTGACACCCCCCCCATGGAATACTGTGGTATTATACTAAGACTGACTATAAAAGTGATTCTATATTTTCAAGTTTTGTTGCCCTGTATATTCATGCTGTACAGCTTGTTCAGGTGATCTTATTCTGAGAGCCTAAGAATTTGATGTTGATTGATGAACTGCAGTTAGAACCGTATTCAAAACACACCTGGAAGCGTCTAGTGCATGGGTGACAGGTACGCAGGCTTTTCAGTTTAAGAGGCACTGGATAGAAAAATCAAAGAAGAGCAAATGGCAGGCTGTGTTCACAGATTACAACTGCTTTTACACACATGACATGAAAGAGCTGGATGTTAAAGCTGTCTTTCAGGAAAAATGAAGTAGGTTTCCTGCTTATTAATTCAAATGCCTGAAATGCAAACTTTGGATAAATTATTTTACCATTTTCACTATTTACCACTGTCACTTTTTGGAGTGACATTTCTCTAGTAAATTTTCCCAAGGGTATTATTCTGAGTTTATAATACCACTTGCATCCTCCTCAGAGGAATTATAACGTGTAAGAAAAGGACCCTTCTCTTTGGGAAGCTTACATGCAGTGTTGCCTGATGATAGCCATTTGAATGACTAAAAGGTGAGAAAGAAAAGATCCCTGCCAAGCTAAGGCAGCCCAGGCGATGAAGAGACTAAACAGAACTGAGTGGACTGGAAGTTCCACACACATGGTGCTGGTATGTCCAAACCTGGATGGTGACAGGATTTCAGTCAAGGCAGATGTGAGGAGGGAAAATCTAACAGCATTACCAAAGAACCAACGCAGCTGGGGACACGGCATATTTGGGAAACAGCAAAGGGTCTTATTTGGTTGGAGTGTTGGGCATCTTGTTGGAAGGTGATGTAGATGGGGGGACAAATTGGGTCCAGAGAGTGTGGGACCTTGACCACAGGCTTAGACATCCATGCTAAATGCAGAATATAATATTTTAAAAATATATTCAAGATATAATGTGGATATCTTAATCATTTGGGGGTAAGGTAGTGACATGCATAAAGCTGTGGCTTAGGAAATTTTATATAAGATGAATCATAATTAAAAATGGTGAGATGAGCTGGGACACTGGCACAGTTGTGGAGGGAGCAACAACTAAAATGAGATTGCCAGAAATGGATTCTATTTGTGTGGATTTATTTAAAACACTGCTGTGGTGTTGGGATATGATGAGAAATATATATCTGGTCTTCTTCCCTGTTCCTGTTCCTGACCAGAGCTCAGAGAACCCCTGCAATTCCCTCAGTGATAACAGAAGTAAAGGTGAAAGGAGATATTTTGTTACCCATAGCGCACCCCATCAGCCATGCCTGAGTTCATGTGAATGAGGTGACTCAGGGCAGGCCCCTGGATAACTACAGGATGGGGGCTGGTTGCAAGGGGAACCGGGTGATTAGAGGGTTGGAACCGTCAGCCCCCTGACCACACACGCTGACCTCCAGAGAGGGGATGGGTCTAAAGGCTGAGTTGATCACCAATGGCCAATGAATTAATCAACAATGCTGATGTAATGAAGTCTCCATAACAGACCCTGAACAGTGGAGTTCAGAGAGCTTCTGAGTTGGGGACCATGTGGAGGGTGGTGCCTAGAGAGGACAGGGAAGCTCCACGTGCCCCCGAGCCCCCCATGCCTTGCCCTGTGCATCTCTTCCATCTGGCTGTTCCTGAGTTGTGTTCTTTGTGATGTATGGGTAAACACAAGTAAAGCACTTCATTGAGTTCTGCTCACAAATTATCAAACCTGACACGGGGGTTGTGGAAACCCATGATTTATAGCCCGTCGGTCAGAAGTCAGAGGGAGGCCCCGACTTACGACTGGTGTCTGCTGGGGACACTCTTGTGGGACTGAGCCCTGTAACCTGTGGGGTCTGATGCTAACTCTGGGCAGTTGTGTCAGAACTGAATTGAATTACAGCACACCCAGCTGGTGTCCTGACAGTTGGAAAATTGTGTAGGGGAAGAAACCCCACACATTTGTGGCCAGAAGTACTGGCGTGAGTATAGGGAAGGGAAAACAGAATTTTTGCCTTTATTTGGTGTAGAGAAGGAAACACTTTTTTCCCTTTTATTTGTTGTCAGAAATGGAGTATTGTTATGTGAATATAGAGAAAAACAGTGAAAAACTGTGAGTTTTCCATTTCAATTGTGAAAGTAGACTTACCTCATTGGTTTTGGGGCTTAAGAGAGAAAAAGAAGTTAATAATGACTGTGATTTCATGCTAAGTGACTAGAGAAATAATTATTTTGCCAAAGCATGCTAGAATTAAATCCATTCATTAGTTGTTTTTTTTTAAATGACCAGAGGACATATTCTAAAATTTAATAGTTTTCATGTTTAGAACCATGTTAAGTGAGGCTGTATAAAATATTGAGGCCATATAATTTAATAAATGCCTTAGTTATAATATACAGAATAACCATTTCTTAAATGTTTAGTGGTAGAGACTATTACACAATAATTCTTTTTGACCAACCAAGATCAAGGTCTTGGAAAATGGATCTCAAGAAGAAGGCAGTACCTGCAAGCAACGCTACATGGCTGGAGATAATTTACTTAGTGGTGGAGCAGGCGTTAGATTTTTCTGGCTAATGACATCACAGTGTTCTTGAAGGCATCTAATTCTCCATTTCCCATGTCTGGAGCTTGACTACACAGTCCGTTCCCCAACACATGCTGATTTCAGATATCTAATTGTTTCTTCATAATAGATGAATGTTGAGTGGCAGCTACGTTTTGAAAATATAATATTTCATTAGAGCAAAAGGCTCCTGGTCCTGTAGCTTATGTGTTATGAGCCTCTGAATTCCTGCCAGTAAAGACAAAGTAGTAATTGAGTTCTTCAAATACATTAGCTGCATTTGTGTAGACATCGATCAATTTTTCTGAAATCACTCCAGGACCCTTGGTGTTCTTTCAAAGACCTCCTTAGGCTTCTCTGCACAGACCCTTGCCAAGTGAATGCAGGAGGGAGAGGCCCCACTGTGCTGGTGGACGTGAACCACTGAGCTGACATCACTTCCAACCTTGATGTGTATCAACTCTGCAGTTTCTTTCCACTTCTCCTCCCATTTTCCTCTGTTTCCTCCTTTCCTCCTTCCATTGGGCATCTGATTTCCCTGAATACTCATGTGTGTAGTTT
>NW_007730104.1:52228-54004 GCF_000696425.1 Galeopterus variegatus | reverse complement strand
CTGAAGAGAGACAGCCGTGTAGAAAGAGAGGCCAGCTCTGGGTGTTCACAGAGCCACATTCAGCTGCCAGAAGTGTTCCTCTTGCAAAGGCGCTCAACTCAGAGGCTACACAGTTTCTGACTCCGTTTTTATTTAAGCCGCCTGACAGATGCCCTGGATTACGTGCAGTCCTGTTTGTTTCTATGCTGACATTTTCAAAGAATGGGCTGGGTGTGGAGACAGAAGGGCTCCCAGTCTTCCCTCTACCAGCTTTTGGCCCTGGGTGGATCACGCTGTGTTGCTGGAACTCCATCTCCTCACCATATAATGAAAGCAAGAAAATCTGTTTCTACTACTTCAGAGGTTGTTCTGAGGATCAGACACATTCAGGAAAAAGGTTAATATAGCATGCAAATGTAAACTACAGTATTACTGTATTGAAGAGTTTTGAAACCTCGCTGACATAAAAAAAGCATTAAGTAGAAACTTTGAATGCTGTGCTAATCATTGGAGTTCAATTTCCATGGAGATCATGATAACCTAAGAAATGTCAAGCTAGATCAAGTAAGTAACCATTCTTTTTCTTTTTTTTTTTTGACATTGGCATAAAAAATAATTTGGAGACAGTATAGTTTTGGCACCCAAAGAGAGCATTTAAAATATTTTTTAAAGTATTATTAACTTACATTATGAAAGATGCATTATATTTCAATCATCTAAAAAACTACAAAATCTTTTGGATTTTTTTTTTTTTTTTTTGCATTTTCAACCTGCTTCATGTTGGCAGAGGTAATCAGTTCTACCACCCATCACCCTTTCCCAACCTATATTTTAAAAACTGTACTTTTAGTCATGATAATGCTCTCTTACACCATCAAGGAACACTACAGAATGCCATGAGAAGAGAACAAAAAATGAAAGTTTAATATGGTAAAACCAATTTATGACTGGCTGGACTAAAGATAAGTTCACAGACTAAAGACATAGCTGGCCCATAGACCGGCATAGTATAGTTGCTTGTGTGTACACACACACACACACACACACACACACACACACACACACACACACTCACACCACAGCCAAAGATTAGGCAAATGGAATACAGTAATTGAGGTTCTTAATGCTTATTTCACAAGTTGTGTGATGCCTTTAGGTCAAGACATGTTGAGGGCAGAGGCCACGTGGACTGGAATGGACAATGGCAACCCTGAGAAGACAGCAGACTATACAACACAGCTAATCCAGTCGCACCCAGCACTGGACTCCTACATCCAGCTCTCTGCTCCACTCATCTCCTGGCCTGATGTGCACCTAGCATCTGATGAGTTCCTCCGTCTCCCAAACTTGGCAAGCTCCGTGGGCTCTTGACCTGACTCTCATCTTGGAGTTGTTTCTGGCTCATCCCAAACTGGTCCTCAGTGCCTCTTCTTGGCTGCAGCCTTCAGCCTGTTGGCTTTATTGACCACCCATTACGTTGACTATTAAAAAAACATTAGCCTCCAATTGCATGCTCAGGATACTGCGGTGGAGCACAAACCACACCCTTCCAACTGCACCGAAAGTTCACGGAACACTCCATCCATTCTACAGCACTTTCCCAATTTAGTATCTGCCCACACTTCATCTTTCTGAATATAAGTCCCTTTCTCTCAGCAGGCAATCTGCTCCAACCCTCAATATTTTACTTTATCTTGACTACTTCTAACTCTAACTTTATAGAAACTTCAAAGAACATCTTTTCCTAGCACAAGCAACATGAAAATATGATAATACGATGTACTTCAAAAAGTTCAT
>NW_007730104.1:41818-51199 GCF_000696425.1 Galeopterus variegatus | reverse complement strand
CTATCATGGAAGCAAAGAAGTAAGAGACTGATTGTGCTCAGGAAGGGCAAGAACATTTCACAGAAGAAGGAAAATTTGAGTTGGGTGTTGAAGGGCTTTTCCCCAGATGAAGAGAGGGAATTAAGAGACAGGGAACAGCATGTGAAAAGGCACTGCATGTTCAGGAAATGGTATGTGGTTCTGAGAGTTTGAAACATAGAGCAGCGGATCTGATCAGGATTGTTGTGAAGCGGGCAGAGTACACCAGAAGCAGAATGGCAAGGACAGCTAAAAATTCCTAATGCTTACTGAGTTCCTACTGTGTGCCCCCGAACAGCACAAAAGACTCCATAATTACTTGTGTTGACTTGTTTGATCTTCACAACAAGCCCTGTGAGGTGGGTTCAACTGTTATCACCATTTCTCAGATTAGGACACTGAGGCAGAGAGGGGTTTCTGAGCACCTTAATCAGACTTATCTCCTTTCATGAACTTGTATCTGGAGAATTTCTGAAATCAATCTTTACCAAGTCCATTTCTTCTGGTTCTCAGTTTGTCATAGACATATGTGTGCTCATGACAATGACTACCAAGATGAGACAGATTCTTGGTACAAATAGGGAAGGGATTGGGTAGTAGACTAAATTCTGGAACTAAGAAAATGGGGCCCCTTTCCTTATGTGGTTCATCTTTCAGGGAACAGCTGATGTTTCATCAGCAGACCCATACTGAATGTCCATCTTCTTAAAGACAACATTGCACCCCATGGCCCTAATAGGTCATCAGAACCAGCATTATAATCTAAAGCTGCTTGGCATTCTACTCTTTGTGCCTTAGAACTTTAATATTATGATGGTGATAAAACCTTCTAATTAACACAGTGAAAGTAACAGACAAATGGTCTTTCAGTGGTAGAGGTGGTACCAGTTCCTGGTTTTGATTTCCTCAGAAAATCCTTTGCCCTTTCATGTGGAAGGTTATGACCTAAACTCGCTGGAAGGTCATCAAATGTCTGAGATGCATTTTCAAAGTTATAGACGATACAGTGCTGGAAACCATCAGACACTCCTAAGAGGGAGGAAGCATATCCAGATCATCAGGAGGAAGAGAAAACTTTGAAAATGGCATTAAGGAAAGTCGAAAATGTGTTTTGTGAGTGAGGCAGAGTCCACAGAAACACAAGGATTCCTGTGTTCTTTGATTCCTGGAATGAAGCTTTAGCTATAGGCTCTGGAAAGAAATAGTGAGTTGGAGAACTGGCGAGATGACAATGTAGTAGTTCTATGGGGGATGACTTTACCACCCAGGGGACATGTAACAATATCTGGAAACTTTTTAAAAAAATTTTTATCAATATACAGTGTAGTTGATTTTCATGTCCCTTTACCAATTCCTCCCTCCCCCTCACTCTCCCTCCTCCCACCCATCAACATCACATCTGTTCACTTAACAAGTTCAAGGAATTTTGATTGTTGTGTCTTCTTCCCCACCCCCCTGGCCCTGGTTGTTTGTGTATAAGTGAGAACATGTGGTATTTCTCTTTCTATGACTGACTTATTTCACTTAATATAACTTTTTTCTAAGTCCATCCATGTTGTTGCAAATGGTAGTATTTCGTTCTTTTTATAGCAGAGTAGAATTCTGTTGTGTAGATATAGCACATTTTCCATATCCACTCATCTGATGATGGACATGTGGGCTAGTTCCAACTCTTGGCTATTGTAAATAGTGCTGCAATAAGCATTGGAGTACAGGTGTCCCTTCGACATGATGATTTCCATTCCTCTGAGTATATTCCCAGCAGCAGAATAGCTGGGTCATATGGCATATCTATCTGTAGTTGTTTGAGGAACCTCCAAAACATTGTCCAAATAGGCTGCAACATTTTGCAGTCCCACCAACAGTGTAGGACTCCACAACCTCACCAGCATTTATCATTCTCAGTCTTTTGGATATTAGCCATCCTAACTGGAGTGAGATGGTATTTCAAAGTGGTTTTGATTTGCATTTCCCACATGTTGAGTGATGTTGAGCATTTTTTCATGTGTCTGTTGGCCATTCATATATCTTCCTTTGGGAAATGCTTATTCAGCTCCTTTGCCCATTTTTTTAATTGGGTTACTTGTTTTTTTTGCTGTAAAGTTGTTTGAATTCCTTGTATAGTCTGGATATTAATCCTTTGTCAGATGTATATTTTGCAAATATTTTCTCCCACTCTGTTGGTTGTCTTTTTAGTCTGTTGATTGTTTCTTTTGCTGCGCAGAAGCTTTTTAGTTTGATATAATCCCACTTGTTTATTTTTCCCTTGGTTGCCTGTGCTTTCAGGGTCATATTCATGAAGTCTGTACCCAATCCTACTTCCTGGAGTATTTTCCCTATGTTTTCTTTCAGGAGTTTTATTGTTTCAGGGTGTATATTTAATTCTTTACTCCGTTTAGAGTTGATTTTGGTATATGGTGAGAGGTATGGTCTATTTTCATCCTCCTGCATATGGATATCCAGTTTTCCCAGCATCATTTGCTGAAGAGGCAGTCTCTTCCCCAATGTGTAGACTTGGTGCCTTTGTCAAAGATCAGATGGCTGTAGGTGTATGGGTTAATTTCTGGATTCTCTATCCTATTTCATTGATCCGTGTGTCTGTTTTTATGCCCGCACCATGCTGTTTTGGTGATTATAGCTTTGTAGTATAGTTTGAAGTCAGGTAGTGTTATGCCTCCAGCTTTATTTTTTTTGCTCAGAATTGCTTTGGCTATTCATGGTCTTTTGTATTCCATATAAATGTTAGGATAGTTTTTTCCATTTCAGAGAAAAACGTTATTGGAATTTTGATGGGGATTGCACTGAATCTGTAGATCACTTTGGGTAGTATGGACATTTTCACTATGTTAATTCTTCCAATCCAAGAGCATGGGATGTCTTTCCATCTTCTTGTGTCCTCTTTAATTTCTCTCAATAGTGGTTTGTAGTTCTCATTGTAGAGATTTCTCACATCTTTGGTTAACTTTATTCCTAAGTATTTTATTTTTTTGGTGGCTGGAGACATTTTTAATTGCCATAACTAATACTTAGTGGGTAGAGTCCAGGGATGCTGTTAAACAACCTACAATGTGCAAGACAGTCCCTTCCCCACCCCCAACAAAGAATTATCGAGTCCAAAATGATGTTAATATTGCCACTGTTGAGAAATCCTGTAGTAGACCGTTCAGTACTCAGCAAGCACTCAATAAGTAATTTTGAATGACAATGGTACTATAAAATTCTGATAAGCCCAAATGCCTTCCTGAAGCCTTTGTTCCATATTTAAAACAAAACTGGTCTGAATTTTGGGGGAATAATTGTAGAAAAAAGAATCACATTTAACAATGATGCATGCCCCATTCAGACACATGCATATGTACACTTTGGCAAGGTCATATCACGGATGCTCAGTAGTACCAAACTGCAATTATCCACAAGAAAGAGCACAAAGCATGAGGCTCGCTGCTGCACAATTATCTAGCTCAAGTCCACTGTGTTTGCTAAAATGGAGAAGTGCTGACCAAGAATTTGCTGAGTCTCCAGAGATGCAAAGAAAACTTAACAGTTCATTAGCAGGCCTGAGTGACTCCCAATTGGCTTCCACGCCATGTAAGGTCAAAATTAAAACTCAAAGTTAATATGAAAATAACTGGTCTATTTTAGGCAATTTCGGACAAGGTTTATTTGCTTTCGCTCAATGGCATCCTTACACATGGCAATAAAGCACAGCAGGATAATGACACTTAAAGGAGGGCCATACGATGCTAGAGTCAGCAGATGGAGTCTGGGCTTCCATTACAAAATGAGGCTGACTTGAGACACAAGTTTGCCTGAGTGCTATGAGCTTATGGAACAAAATGAAATCTTCCTCCTAAGAGTATAGGTGATAGGCATCTGTATCCAATTCATGAAAGAATAATGAATCTCCCTGTCCACTTCAAGGTTGCCCCATCAGTAATCTAGGTATTTCAATGGCATCCAAGGAGTCACTTCTAGTCCCTCACTAGCCTCTGACATTCCTCCTCTGAAAAATCAGAGACTTAGATAAGGTGATTCACATAGTTTTTCATGCTCTCGATCCTATAACCCAGGTGGTTCAGAACAATTTTACAGTGTTGGAAAAACTGGCTACTCATTTTTCTCACAAATACAAGTGGCTACTCTGTGATCCTTGTCAGTCCTCCAAGGTGGGTTTACAATCATGAGGAAGAGGATGGATGGACAGACTCCTGAGTCTTGGTAATGTTGCAATGTAGCCACTGCATCTGTTTAATGGAAATACTGCTTCCAAAAATCAGCTGACTTGACAGAGGGTGTTTACATTTAAATCCAGGAAAAAAAAATTCCTTGCACTGAAGTAGCCCCTTTAAATTCTGGAGTAAAATCAAGAATAGAAAACATATCACCAGAACCACGCTGCACCCCAAACCTTTCATGAACTTGTGAAAGTTCCTCTATACTAACTTCTCACCCAACTCCTTCCTGCACTTCTGGGCAAGACTAACTCTGCAAAATATTCACTGCAGACCTTGTGCTCATCATAACTGACCACTAAAAATACCAATGTTCTGATTATGGTTTGTAGTGGGTTGAATTATGCACCCCCCCCAAACTCCCTGAAGCTTGAATTGTGTTCCCCAAGTTTTATGTATCGGAAACTTAGCCCCCACTGAGACTGTTAAGAGAGTGGGAAATCCTATCATGGAAATTGAAAGGTGGGGTCTAAAAGAGGTGACTGGATTGTAGGACCGTGCAGTAGTGAATGGATTAATAATGGTCATCGGGGTGTGGTTCTGAGAGCTTTAAAAGAAGAGGAGAGTCTGTCTCTCTCTCTGCTCTCTCTGCTTCCACCATCTCACAATGTGAGACCCCTGAGTCACTGTCGCCACCACCAGATGGACTTTGGACTTTCCAGCCTCAGAAAGTGTTAAGCAATAAATTTCATTTTCTTATAAATTACCCAGTTCCATGTATTCTGTTAGAAGCAACCTAAATGGACTAATACATGGGCCCAAAACCCAACTATCGTCATTTTCTTTTCTTATGGTCCTTCATCTTGCTTGGCATTGTTAGGTACCCCTTCATAATGTCTTCATTCATATGCCACCCTAGTATTTCTAGATGAGACACACGTCTCTGCACATATAGGCCTCCAAATTGATCTTCCTTCCTCTAGACTTATAACATTCCTAGTGTATCCTGCAGGCATGCTTGAAACACTCTGCTCAGGCTACTCACTCTCTCACTCAAACACCTTTAATATACCACTGCCTAAGTTTGAAACTCAGACTGTTTAGCCCTGTATTCAAAGTCCTGGGATATTTGGTCCGCAGGGACCCTTCTGAGTTAATCTTTTTCAGCTCCCCAACAGGCACCCTCCAGTCTAGTCAAGGGGTTTTATTAGCCCAGACTTTCCTGCCTCTAAATCTTCTTCCTACTTTTGGACTGTCTTCTTTCTCCTGACTGCACTTAATCCAACTCATTTTTTGAGGTCTAGTTTATGTTTACCCAAATAATCTCAGTTTAGAGCAGCTGGTTCTCTCAAAGCACTTCCTGCCAGCCTCTTGTCCTTGGATCCTACTATTTTTGGCTCTGCCTTGTTAATTTTGCTTAAATCTGTTTGCTAGGTCTCTCCCCACATTAGTCATTTTGTGAGGGCACTAATGTTGCCTTATAATTCCTTGTATGTCTTGCACATAGCACAGTTATGTTTGCACTTATTATGAGCTCAATCTACCAGCTAATGGATTTGAATAATGGTTTTGTAAGAGAGGTTTGAGCTTAAATCTACCTATCGCACTCTAAGGCAGAGCCTTCAGCCAAATGAGAATGCCCCCGCTCACTACATTCATCAGACAAGAGACCCAGCTGCAGAGCCTGGGGTTGAAAGGAGGTGAAAGGTGGACAAGACAGCAATTAGAGAGAGCGGGAGTCCAATCCTCATGCAAGCAAGGGGGCGCAGCATAAGGGGTCCAGATGCCCACACACGAGCAGGAGCACAGAGCTCAGACAAACAATTTTCTAATTACAGTGTGTGATGCAGAGGTCTCAGAATGAGCAGGAAGGGATGAGAGGTGAGCCCTGGAAGTACCCCTGCTGCTCAGAGCTCATGGCCATCTGTTTCATTTTATGCCTTCACAAAAATACATTAATTGACTGCAGCAGAAGAAATAAAAGGAAAAAAAGTTATTGGATTAAAAAATAAAAGGATTAAGAAAAAGATCATGTATGAGTTTCATAAAGAAATGAGCATACCATAACACCATGTAGGGGACAGAAACATTTTCTACACCCACTGGAGAGTTCAGGTAAAATGCTTCCAACTGGTTTTCACCAACATGATTACTTATGGCAGACATTCAGATTAAATTGGTTTACATCTTGATAGCTCACACAGTGGATCAATCATTGATTTTGGAATAGCTTTCCCTTTAAGCCAGATACTTCATGAGGGCCCTATGAGCTCCGTCAATGGATGGAAGAATCCACCTGTTCATTCCTGCCTTAAAACATTTTCAGGCAAAATCCATCTGGACATATCCCGCGACTACAGACTAGAATGCTGCAGACTTTACTGTTAATATATGAGTAAGAGTTGACCATATTTTCCTTCCTAGTCCTATTCAGTGCCTGATTCTGTGTGCTCCCTTGGCCCTGTGCAGAAACTGGGCTAGCAGTTCTTCTAGCAATTGTGGTTAGCGTCCTGATTTTCATAAAATGCCACTCTGTAGGTGGATCTGCTTTCAATCCCTGACAGGGAATACTCACGCTGGATGTTTGCCTGAGTTGTGACTACAGATTCCCCTGCTGCTCAACTATCACCTAAAGGAAGGCTTAGAAAACTGCTGTCCATGGAGAATGTTTGGATGGACAAGTGGTTCTTGTCTTTCTGCTGTCTCCATTCTGCAAAACCTTAGGTCTGGAAACATTAAATCATTTGACCTTTCCTACCCAGGCTGCTATGTCTGGCTGGATAAAAATCAAAGGACCATGTAGATTCGAGCCACCAAAAATGTGTGGTCTCTACCCACGCTGTGCTCTCAAAACTGTCTTCCAGGCCTTCTGTGTGTGCCTACTAAGCGCCCTCCTCTTCTCGCTCGCTGTTATTCCAAATGTTTTCTTTTGTTCTGATCTCTCCACTCTCTGTAGATCTTTCTGACTTCCTTGAGACTTTGCAGCCACCCTCCACCAGCAGACGTCCCTTCTTCACCTGCTTCTGTCTAGGAGGAAGTGGCATCTTCCTCCTGGGGTCTCTCTCTTCCTGTTTTTTTCCTTTCTAATGACTTTTTCCCAATCGAAATGCTCAAGTGTCTCCGATCATGAAGAAACCATCTTCTGTCACATCACATACCCTTACTTTGTGTTACAGAGAGCGTTCTCACCGGCTGCCTGGGCTTCTCCCCAGACCGACACCCCGGAGGCTGCGGACCCCGCTCACCCCGCAGGTGCGCTCCCCTCAGGCAGGTGCGCAGCCCCGCCAGCTCCGCGGCGACCTCATGTCTGCATCCGGCCCGTCTGCAGTCCGAGCTCTGCTCAGCTCAGACCCCACCCGCAAGCCAAACCCTCACAGAACTTCTCGGCTCTGAGGTGCCACTGAAGCTGCACAGGCATGCCACTGAGGTCCCTACGTCTTAGACTGACATCACAGGCCTCCCCGACAAGGTGGCTCCTCTTCCTGGTTCCTACAGCTACGAAAGGTGACACCTTCTCCTCAGGTGCCCCAGCAAACCTGGGCACCTTTTGTAACTCCTCTGCCAATCAATCAGTCACCAACTAAACTGAGCCAAAACCTAGGGCCAAATTTAGCTCCTCTTTCTCCCTCATTTCCAAGTCAAGCAGACATACGATCTTTTTGTGGGTGTGGCAAAATCTATCTATCTATCTATCTATCTATCTATCTATCTATCTATCTATCTATGACATAAAATTCACTAGTTCAACCACTTTTAAGTGTGCAGTTCAGTGCCGTCAAGTCCATTCACACTATTATGCAACCATCGCCACCAGCAATCTTTGGAACTTTTTCATCTTCTCAAACTGAAACTCCGTACCCATTAGCCCAGATGTGTATCTTCCCGATGCTTCAAATCCACCCCCTTCACTCTAATCTCAAGGCCACCACCTAAGGTCAGGTGTTTTCACTCCACTCTCTCCAAACTTATTTCATTTGTTGATTTTAAATTGAACTTTTCATCTTGATACTATTTTGCATGTGCACATTTTACCAAAATCCAATACTACCACAAGGCTTATTAAGAAAATCAACAACCCTGTGTCTCAGCCTCACCACCCCAACATCAATACCTCTCCCCAAAGGCAACTGCTTTCAAATCTTCCCGCTGTTTTCTTTAATATTATTGTCCCTATTTATAATGATCACGATTATACTGCTTTTTTGGCATACTGAATTTGAGCTTTTGAACGGCAATACCCCTGCAATACATACCTATACTTATTTCCCCTCTTCTCTACTTTACCAATATTATCCATTTGTTAAAATTAATATTTAATATTAACATTATTTCTAGGTAAATATTGTTTGCTGCAAATCCATATAATAAGCTATTATTATATTTCCTTTTTTATACAAAATTTTGCTTTCCCTGACATTAATTACTTTGCTTTTTAATGTGCATAATTTCTAGGTTCCTATTATTAATACAGTTAAACATGGTCAGCACAGTCATAACTTTTTCTCTATCAACATGCTCAAACCCATTCAAAAATCTGTTTTTTCTCTTGGGAGCCCACCCTCCTACGCCTTCTGCCTCTGATGCCAATGGACTTCATTTCCTTATCTTCATCATGACATTTGTCTCTCGCCTGTGCTGAGTTCTTTGTTTTCTGGAGCTCCCCATATTCCTCTTTCTAGTTTTCTTCTCATCTTTGGACCAGCACACCCTCCCAATCTTCCTGCGAGAGTTCTTGGAGAGGTTCATGGAAAGATTCGTATTACCTTTCAGTTCTATTTTTCCATGAACTTTCTGAAGTACCCTTAAATAAAGGAAGGAATGCATTGGAAATTGCATGGCTGACGTTTTCATTCTGCTCTACACTTGACAGGTAGTTTGTCTGTGTATAGAACCTTGACTGTCCATCCAGTTCCTCAGAATTCTGAAGGCAATCCTTCATATTTCTTCAGCTGTCCACATTTGGTGCCATTTTGCTTCTGGATCTGCCTTTTCTCTCCAAAAGCATGAAGGCTCCTCTGTAGACACCCCATGTGCAGGAATTCCCAGTGGCTTATTTCATTCACTGTTCTGAACACTTATTTGCCCTTCCAATCTGGAATCACACATATGTCAGATCTGGTGATTTTTCTAGATTTTTTTTTTTTCCTTTTTGTCTTTTTTTCGTGACCGGCAACGGATCGCAACCCTCAGT
>NW_007730104.1:8626-40835 GCF_000696425.1 Galeopterus variegatus | reverse complement strand
CAAGCCAAGGTTTGCGATCCCCTTACCGGTCACAAAAAAAGACAAAAAAAAAAAAAAAGAGAGAGAGAAACTGACACTGTGAGTGACCAGCAAGGCTGACCCAGCCAGCAATCCCAGCTATGAAAAGGAACGATGAGCACTTGGGGTTAAATAGAATTGAGACTTGATCATTAATTAAACAGCCCTTGAGCTTCCTAAAAAATAAGACAAAAGCAGGAAAGCTAAAATTGTCTCAGACTGGTAACATCACGAACTGTGTCACAAAATTGTTATCTCCTTGAGTCGGTCAATCAATGTTTCATCTGTTTTCTCATTTGTGAAGGGCAAATACATTAGATACCATTTTACAGAATTCTTGCTATAAAATTCTGAGATTTTTTTTCATCAATTTATTCTTTAGGAAAAAAAAACAAAAAGAAGGAAAAAAGAAAGATACAACTATCACAATAATTGTTTGAACTTTCAAAAGGAGAGAACAGAACTGGAGCCACCTGGGGTGGGAAGGGATCAGGGGATTAGGGAGAAACTGGTAATGGGCCGCAAAAAATGTTCACATTGTATAATGATAAAATAAATAAATAAATAAACAAACAAAAACATTTTTCCTTTGGTATTGCTTGCCTCTTTCTGGTTTATAGCATGTAGCACAAAAAGGGATCAGGGGATTAGGGAGAAACTGGTAATGGGCCGCAAAAAATGTTCACATTGTATAATGATAAAATAAATAAATAAATAAATAAACAAAAACATTTTTCCTTTGGTATTGCTTGCCTCTTTCTGGTTTATAGCATGTAGCACAAAGAAGGCAGTAGCAACCACTATTTTTTAAAACACCTTTTCCATATTTGAGAATTTTAAATACTTTATTCCCTAAACCTTAGAGCTACTCAGAAAGCACTTCTTTTTTTTTCTTTCAAAATAAAACTAGCTTTTTTTCTGGCTACAAAATTAATGAATATAAATGATAAAGATAATTCTAAGTATGCTAAGAAATATAAAGGAGATTATCTTTACCATCTCACAACATAGAGATGGCATTATTCACGTTTTGATAAATATCTTTCTAAATATTTTCTATGTACACATAGATGCTTAGATTCATGTTTAATAAAATAACATGACATTACATCTGCTATTTATATCAGCTTAATTGGCATAATATGATAAGTATAATTTCTTATTGATTGGGATCTCTTTCTCTACAGGCACGTACACACACCGCCATATATACACATCCCCTCCATAATTTTAATTGTGTATAGAACTATATTATTTGGATGTACTAAAGTTTATTTAATCAGTCCTCTTTGATGGAACATTCAGTATAGCTTCTAATTTCTTGCTATTACAAAAGTAAACTATGCCTATTTCTGCACAAACATCTATGTACATTTGTTTGATTTTTTCAAGATTCCCTAAATATATCTAAAAAGGTTTCTGTGTACTTTACTGTTCTAGGTAGTGGGGTTTAGGGGTGAACAACATAATTTACAGTTTATATTTCCTCAGAAATTTTCAGAAGTGGAATTCCTACCTAAATAATTATGATCATTTTTAAAATGTGGTATACATATACAATGGAATATTATCCTGCTATAAAAAAAAGAAGGAAATCCTGCCATTTAAGACAACCTAGATGAACCTGAAGGATATTGTGCTAAATGAAATAAGCCAGACACAGAAAGACAAATACCGCATGATCTCACTTATATGTGGGATCTAAAAAAGTCAAACTCATAGAAACAGAGTAGAACGATGGTTACCAGGGGCTGGGGGTGTGGGTGGGGGGTGGGAAATAGGGAGATGCTGGTCAAAGTGTACAAGCTTAAGTTATAAGCTGAACAAGTTCTGGGGATTTAATGTAGAATGGGTGGTAATTATTACACACTGTATACATGTATCAAATCATCACGTTGTACACCCTGAAAAAAAAAGTCATGCTTATTTCAGATTGCCATACTGACCTGCAGAAATACTTAATATATAAACATTAAACATAAGAGAGCCCATTTTCCCATTTTGCTAACACTGGCTGTTATTAATCTTTGCCAATCTGATAGGCAAACAATGGAATCTCACTTTAGCATGCACACATATAATTGGTAGTGGAGTGGAATATCTTTTTTAATGCCTTTTGACCGTACACACTCATTTTCTGAGTGTCCTGGTGAACTACTTGCTCTTGTCTCTTGTCCAGCTTTCTACAGTATCTTATAAAGCTTTGTAATAAGTTAAGAATGTTAACTTTTTCAATATATGCTAGTGTTTCTGTATATTTCATTTGCCTTTAAAATTTAATTTTGATTTAAAAACTGATTTCCTTAGCATTACTTTATTAAGTCAAATATATGCCTTTTCCCTTTTTGGTGTTTTTCATGTGCCCAAAACATCCTCACCAGTTCCAAGAGGATACAAATGGTCACCAGAATTATCTTTTCTAAGTCTTATGGTTTTATTTTCTTAAGTTTAAACTTGTACTTCCACTGGAATTTAATTTGATGTTAGGTAGGAATCCAATGTCACTTTTTCCAAAGAGCTATCCCTTTGACCCATTTATTAGCCAATAATTATCACTTTAGCGGCATGGGTAACTAAAAAAACTTTTAAAAGTAGCTCAAGTCAACCCAGAGCCCCCACTGAATACAAATGCCTCTGCGACCTTTTAATTTCAGAAGCATTCAGAGTAATATTCTGTTACATGTTCATATTGACACCTAAATCTGGCACCTGAATTCATGTCACTTTGTAATTGGGTGAAATATGAAAGATCTAGACACTATTTTAGAGGAAAGCCTTGATTATAACATGTCTTTTGTGCAGTAGATTACCTTTTGCAACTCTAGAGATGAATTTTATGCCTCGAGTTGTGTTTTTCCAAAGACGACTGCTTAGTTCAACTCAGTAATGATAATTGAAGTGTTTCTGAGGTAACTTACAATTTCATTTCATCATTTCTGAGAGATGGTTGCTGCCATTAACCAGGTGCAGCTAATTTGCAATGAAGTAAGCAATGAAGCCAAGGCTTAGTGGCTGTGCCAAAAGCTCCACATTTGCATTGCAAACACTCACCATGATGGTCTCTGCAAGATGCTCTGCAGTCTCAAGTGCCAAGAGATACCCTTTCATGCATTCCAGAACTCTTTTTACAGATTTTTTACATATTCACTTTAAAGTATTTATTGAACTACTACTACAAACCAGCTGCTTGGCACGGCCAAGGATACAAAGAAGAATGAATTGAAGAGGTCCTAGCACCTGTTCTAGGGATCAAAGGCTGGTAGCCTAAGAAGCTCATGCACCACGGGGTGAAAATGCTGGGAAGGAGTGCTCAGAAGAGATTCAGAGATGGGAGCACGCCCCCCAAAGCAGGGAGGACTTCACCAAGCAGGAGGTGTGGAATAGCTCATTTCTCTTCTCCACCCCACCACGCCCGCCATGCACACTTTTATTCCTCCCAGCACTGGGGACATCTGACAGAAAATAGACTCTTTCAGGGCCTGGGCTGAGTTTTCCCCATCTCCATACCACAAGGAGCTACAAGGGCTTGGTTAATAATCACAGTGGTTCCTACTATTACAGGAAGAGAAGACTTAAGAACAAGAGCACATACGTGCTCCATGAAGTAGCTGGTTGAATGGATGAGTGAATGAACGAACCAAGAAAACTGTAAGAGAAAAATCCTTGGGAAGCAGAGGCTACTATACACAGGTGGCCTTGGTTTGAATCCTGGCCATGTATTTAACCTCTCTGCCCGTTTCTCCATTTTCAAATAACAAATGTGACTGCCATGTAGGGTGTTATGCCCATGAGATGAGTTAATGAAGACAAGGCTCGTGGAACGGTGCCTGGCATGGAGTTGGCACTCCATAAATGTTAGCAAAAGTGGCACAGAGGCACAAAGATGTAAATCATGTGACTTGGGTTGATGGCAGGTGAGTAGCCCAGCGAGGCCGATGCCCTACTCCAGGCAGGGATCAGGTAATAACGGCCTCACTTCCTAACTTACATGTCTCTTTTCAGGGTCTTGTTGCCATAGAAACCAACTAAGCCTTTTTGGGAAATAAATGGATTTTTTTCATTTTTAATTCAAAAAGAAGTGCTATCCATAGCTCAATGCCAGCCCAAGAGAACAAATGTGATGGTGTATCCTACAGGGATGACCCTGAACTGAATAGGACTGAGTTTTCTTAACAACTTGGATTTCCTAACTTACATGTCTCTTTTCAGGGTCTTGTTGCCATAGAAACCAACTAAACCTTTTTGGGAAATAAATGGATTTTTTTCATTTTTAATTCAAAAAGAAGTGCTATCCATAGCTCAATGCCAGCCCAAGAGAACAAATGTGGTGGTGTATCCTACAGGGATGACCCTGAACTGAATAGGACTGAGTTTTCTTAACAACTTGGATGCTTAAGGATGGAGCTGGTCGTTAAATTGTCTGGTAGCACCATGCTGAATGGGACTGCAGACGCACTGGGGAAAAGAATCAGAATTCTAAGGGACCTGGGGAAATCAAGAAAATGTGAGAAGCTACAAAAAGAAAGGATGAAAAAAGTGAGAATGGAAATAAGAATGAAAGGTGCACAGGACGGGCAGGGAGAGCCCGCCTGTCTGGGCGTCTGAGTCCAGGTGTTTTGAGACAGGTCTCATGTGTGGTGATGAACCCCTGGGGGTGGGCAGCATGTGTGAGTCTGCCCAGAAGAAACAGGTGTAGCAGGGGACTCTTGGGACAGTTGTCTGACTCAGGGGACACTGAGATGGACAAAGCCCGAGGGCACGCAGCAGACGCGGCATGGGGGAGGCTGCATTTGCACACGCGTGCATGGGCTCCATTAGCATGCTTCTGGGCTGTTTTACCCCAGACAAAAAAGACATCATTCAGCTGAGAAGACACAGGCTCCAGGCTTCAGGCACATTTAAATGTTTATACTCAGGCTCTTCAATTAACTTTGAGTCTTATATCACAAGAGTAAAAATGATTAAGAAGCCGTATTGTAGGAAAATTCACCTAAAGAACTGAAGTTATATTGTCTTGCGAGGAGATGATGGAGCTGGACTTAAAACCACCGTGCCCCAAACTGGCAGAGCTGGCTGGGCTTCCTCTTTGGCAAGGACTCCCTGCTGCACCTTGACTCTCCTCTGCCCCTAATCGCGCTTGGACATGGCAGGCTGGGACCAACTGTGCCTCCCAGGTTAGCCCTTCCCATGAAATGAAGACACTTCGAAGCCCTGTGGGTCCCGGGCAGGAACTGGCTGTGACAGGGACAAGGTCCCAGGGACGTTGTCTTCCTGGGATGTGCACACCAGCGACGCCAACTGAGGGAGCCTGTCTGGAACCCCCACGCAGAAGTGGTAGCAGCCCTGCTGCCCACCTGTATTTAAGCATCTTGGAAACACAGACACACTAGCTGATGTTGTCATTCTGCTGAGATAGTACAGTCCCTTGGTGCACTATTTTAATTCCATGGGATGATTAAAAATCAATTTCCATTCTTTTAAAACTGTGTCTGCAGAAGGGGCCATAAGATGAGAAATTCACATCAAGTCTTTCAATCTGGCCTCACTCTGAGGCCATTTCCTATATTAGTGGACTTTGCTTTAATTGTCACATACACTTGCAGCAGCATGAAGAGCATCACCAGCTGATCGCACGTCCAGGAGCCGGTGCATCCTCCCACAGTCCCGACCCCGCTCAACTCCACCCATCTCTCCGTCCCTCCCTGCACAGGATGGGAGCAGTTTCTAATGGAAGTCGCTTCTCATGACAGCGCCTAAATTTTACAGGCAGTGCTTTCAGCGCAGTCAGAGCTCCGAGTTCTGAAGCGCTGGGTCAGCCCCACTTCCAGGTTGATTCACTCGCGCCAGCATGCAGACACAGAACAGGGAGGCCGTGCAGTGGAAGGGCTTTTCAAAGGCCTCTTCTCTCCACAGGCCCCCACGGACTGAACAGATTCTCTCTAGAGGAACTGCAGCTCAAAAGAGCTGTTGATGGAGTGCGAAGAAAGGCAGAGAGACCTGGTTCATCTCCCTAGGAGGCGGCATGCTGCCAGGTCTGCCAGAAAGGACAGTCCTGGAACCTGTCACTGTGGCTTAGACTTTCTGAACTCTCTCGGGGTTTGATACACTATTCAAATTCCTTTTATGGCTGATGTCTATCTTACTTGAGAAACACCCACCCCTAATTTAGGAGGCCTGGGCTCAATTCTGATATCCCAGAGAGGTGACTTTAAGAGTCTTATTTCCTAGAGATAAAAGACATCTTAGAAGTGATTCTTCATGGTGACCACCAGCTATAGATGAGGATGATGGCCCTGCATGGCTTGAGATCCCTGTTCATAATATAAACATCTTATCAGGGCATAAAGCATGTGGGGGCATTCCACAGACTGCAGCTTTACTATTTGGTACCCGTCCTTAACCTGATTCAGATGACCTGCTACTAAATTAGATATCCAAGTAGTTTGCAGTGATTTTAACATTCTAATCATCACTTTATACTGTATTTTTGATAATACAAAGTAAAAGTAATGAAGTTTAAAAAGATGAATAATTAAAGAATCATAAAATCTCAGATGAACTTGGAGTTAAAATCTAACTCCTAAATCAATGCAAATAGTTTCTCTGCCACATAGTTACATAATGAAAAGACGTTTTAGTCTTCAGAGATATATAAAGCACAGCAAGAACAAATCCTTCCCAAATACCCTTTGATAAGTAAATTGCAGCAAATGGAAATATTCAAAATTCCTTCTGCTTTCAAAATGACTCTCGTAACCTTTCGCCCAGTCACCCTAAAAAAGGGGGAAAACAGGCATTGTTTGGAGAACAGAAGTCGACTTTACAATAGGGAGGTTGTAGCATGGCTGAAGTTATTAAACACCTAGAATAAAAGTGTGTGTCCAAGGAGTTAGGTGGGGACTCTGGACCAGCAGCATCAGTATCCTTGGGAACCTAAAGGATGTTGCCACTCTCAGGCCAGGCCCAGAGCCACTGATCAGAATATTCAGTTTTAATAAGGCCTTTGTGTGAGTGCGAGGCTCACTGAAGTTTGAGAACCACTGGCCTGGAGGTAAGTTCTAAACTTCAGGATGGACCTACTTGATGTCTTCAGTCTCCTCTCCTGTCACTTCTGGATTCCTGCCATTCACTCTGCCCTGTGAGGCTATTGGTGGTTTCCCTAATATGCCATCATGTCTCTCCCTCCAAGGCTTTTCGTAGGCTGCTTTGTCTGAGATAGTCTTGTCTCTTCTCCTTGGGGAGGCCCCACCCTTCTTTAAAGGTTGCTCAAGTGCTACTTGCAGCATGAAACATCCCCCAAAAACTGTTGCTCTTTCTTATAGTTTCTTCTGTTCTACCCTGATTTTTTTTATTCTAAAGTGAAGGAATAAAATAACTGCAGAGTCAAAATTACTTTGTAAATTCTCCCTTCTGGCATTTGGCACACAGTATCCCAATATAATTTAGGTAGACAGAGAAGCAGAGATATAGACAGAGATTCAGACACAAACATGACATAGACATGGATATATTCCTGAAATAGACATAGACATGGATGTGATGCTCTTCATGACTCTTGCTCTCTGGGAAGGAAGGAGAGAAGACAGGAAAGAAGGGAGGGAGTCAGATTTTAATAAATGCCAAATTTAATTGAGTGGCTTTTCCTATTCAGGAGTTTATACTTATTCTTAATATATTTTGAACAAAAATTATAAAAGTGGCACTAACTAGAAGTATTTAGGAAATCCACAGCAAAGGCTACCTATCAGATGCTGCCATAACATTTTTAACTGCAGAAATGATGGGTTACAGAAACAACATGCTGGGGGCAGGTGGGAAGAAGGAAACGCAGGCCTGCAGGTGGGCTCAGGTCCCAGTGCTACCATCCACCTGCTGCTGTGTCGGGTGGGCAGGTGCCTTAAACAGCACGGGCCTTAGTCCCCTCACCTCAAAGTCAAAAGGCTGTACCACTAAGCTGACATGTAGCATTAAAATGCTAAGTCTGTGTTTGTAAGAAATTCTTTTTTGTTCTCCCTGGCTTCCTTCTTCAGAGCAAAGTGGTATATTAAAAAGAACCTTCCATTCTGTGGCTCAGCTGTGTGAGGCTGGAGTCTCTGGGGCTGTTTCCTCATCCAGAAATGTGGAACAGTACAGCCCATCTTCTAGCGTTAGGTGACAACCCCAAGATACACTTAGAATATAGGAAAATGTACAAATATTCACTTTCCCTTCTTAAAATGGCAATGGCACACGAGCCAAAGGCTCAGACCACAATTCTATTATTTCAGCATAGAGGCCTGAGGTATCCTGTTAGCAATGATTTATTCACCTCAAATTTCAACATCCAGTTTCATTACCATCAAACTTACACAAAAGATCTTTAAATTACCCCGTTTCCAATCAAGCCACAGGAAGTGGGAGAATAAAGAGCTTGGCTGAAGAGATTTCCAGCTGCAGAAACCACAAACTACCACTGAATCTTAATCCTATAGTGACCAGACAGAGGACATTCTGTGCAGAACAGCAGCCCAAGCCACTCTCCTTGTCACAAGTCCAGGAAATGTGCCTGATTTTTGCTACACTGACCACACCTCTGAGGCTCCTCTCTGGCATAAATGCCATTAACACTGAATCCAGGACCCAACCAGTGTTAAGGTTCACATAGGGGAGTTAGCAAGTGATTATAAATACAGGCCACATTAAAGGCTTATTGCAAAAGAGAATATGATTTTAGTTCCATTCAATGCTTATCTAAAGATTGCCTATTAGGTGCTGGCACTACTACTGGGTATGGGACGGAAAGGAGAAGAAAAGCCTATCTTATTCTTTGTCTTAAGGAGCTGACACATGTTTTAGGAAGACAAGAAATGCACACAAAACCACTAGAGAAGTAAAACATGACCGCACATTAACTAATGTGGCTTCCGATGACAATTATCGCAATAATACTAATTGCAACTGAATTAGCTGACACATAAAATGCTTAGTATCCACGCTGTAAAGCACTCTCCTAACCTCTTAAATGGTCGAATTAATTTATTTAATCCTCATAACAATCCTGTGTTGTGGGTTACTTGCTTTACAGCCATTTCAAAGATGAGGAAACTGAGGGACAAAGGATTCCGGCGACTTGTGCCAGGCCAGGCAGCTGGTAACTGGAGGAGCTTGGGTGCTGGAGTCGAACTCATATTTCATAGTGGCAAAGGAGAAAAAGAAAAACACCACAGATGGGAGGTATTTAGTAGGGATCATCATAGGAATAGATGCCTTCTCGATGGCTTCTGTTCCTCCTGTGATGTGCTTGCTCCCGACGTCCATTCTACCTGCAGCAACCGGAAGGTGCTGAAGAAAGCTTTTCTTCTTTTTAAATTTATTCTTCACCATTATATTTTAAGCAAAGGAAACAGGAATAAATATGTGGCTTATTGCTTAAGTAAAGACAGTTTAAAGTTAATAGAAGGCAGAATTCTTAATCCTACTCATTTTCTATCTGAAGGTTTTGAAAATATAAGAGTGAGACAAATAGCAAGGACAAGGAGGGCCCTTCAAGGCCCTGATGGGTGGAGAAGATGGAGATGAAATTAGGAGACCCCCATCTACCCCGAGAGAAAGTCAGTGTTTGCCAGTGTTCTGGTTTAAGTGCACCCTCCAAAGTTCACGTGGAAGCTTGATTCCCAGAGTGGCAGTGCGGAAAGGCACTTCAGGAGGTGACTGAAACAGGAGGGCTGTGCTCCCATGAATGGGTCCATCCATTCATGGATTAGTGGACTAAAGGGCTGATGGACTAATGGGCCATCACGGGAGTGGCACTGGTGGCTTTATAAGAAGAGGAAGAGAGACATGAGCAGATGAGCCGCTCTTGTCCTCACCGTGTTACTCCCTGTGCTGCCTCAACACTGCAGAAAGTCCCCACCAGCAAGAAGACCCTCAGCAGACTTCCCAGCCTCCATTCTGTAATAAAAAAATTGTGTTTCTTTATTAAGTTGCCCAGTTCCAGGTATATTCCATTATAGGCAACAGAAAACTGACTGAGACAGCCAGAATGAACTGCACCATGTGATCTGACCACCAAACTGTGGCTATTGACCTTCAGGGAACTGCCAGGTACCAGTCACAGCCTGAGCACAGCTAAATGTCTTCTCCATTTTCTTAGGAGGAGATTGAACTTGCTGTCTGTTTCTGAAAGGTAGTAATGAGAACACTGGGTGAAAATTGTTAAGGAAAAGATTAGGGCTCAATTAGAGAAAGAACTTTCCAACCATTGGAAGTATGCAAAAATGTGTGGGGAGAACAGGCTGCTTAGGGACAGTGTTAACCCCTCCCAGAAATGACGAGCGAAGGCTGGACCACTATTGGGAAAGGATGCTGTGGCACTGACAAATCTAAGGGTAACTGGACGAAGAGAGCTTTAGGATTCCCTTCATTCTGAGAGTTCAGGATTCCCAAATTCTCCACTTCATTCCATTATTTCATTAATGGATGAAACAATGTAACCACTTTCAGTCTGTATCAGTCTATTCTCTTTATTTTTGTTCTGCTGTATTGTTTCACTTTTTTTATCTGGTTTGTTTCTCTATGTTTCTTCACTTTGGAAAGAACAGACTGCTACTTCTTAGATACCACCAGGCAACCAAAGCCCTCACCTTTATCTGGGCACGCAGTCCCCAGCTGCACATGGCAGGACACCAGCCTGAGTTAGACACTCAGTGACATGGTCAAATGGACACAGAGCACCAGGTACATCTTCAGACCTGTGCCAGCTGCGTCTGCATGCTCTTAGGGAGTGTGTCTTCCTGCCAGGCCTGTGTCTTGAACCTCTTCCAAGTGTCGGCTGTGGATACTTGAAGATGTCCAGATAACCAAGGTATTTTTTACATCACTGCCATGTGTTTTGTACAGATATGAGTTGTTAAAAGAGTTCAGGAGATGGAGGACTTAGTGTGGCCTCAGATAAGTTACAAAATGCTTTATAACAGCATAGAGATTTGATGAGATTGAGGGATGTGCAGGATTTAGATATGAGAATCATGTTCTGTGCATTCCATTTAAGGAGAACGCAACAGAAAGATATGACTCTGTAAAACATAAACACTTCTGGAATTTAATCTTGATGCCAAATGAAATAAATAGTAAAGACATGGAGAAAGGGGAAGCAAAAACCAGCAGAATATTTTGTGATGCATAGCAAGTGTTATGGGCTGAACTGTGCCCCACCCCCCATTCATGTGTTGAGTCCTTAGCCCCCAGAACCTCAGCATATGACTCTATTTGGAGACAGGGTATTTAAAGAGGTGATTAAGTCAAAATGAGGTCATCAGTGAGCCCTAATCCAATCTGACTGGTGTCCCTTACAAGAAGAAGAGATTAGAATGTGAACACACACACAGAGAAGACCATGTGAGGACACAGCAAGGAGGAGCCGTCTGAAAGCCATGGAGAGAGGCCTCAGGAGGAGCCAATCCTGCCGACACCTGTATCTCGGATGTCTGGCCTGTAGAACCATGGAAAATAAATTGTCTGTTGTTGAAGCCACCTAGTCTGTGGTGCTTTGCTATAGCAGCCTGAGCTGACTAACACATCAACCTTGAAAACTCTCATCTAAAGCTGTTACTTTATTACTACTGGATTGTAGAAATCTAATATTGCTGCATTAGCCTTCTGCATTCTCCACTGCACTGGGAGCTCCATGCAGGCAGGGGCTCCGTGTCTAGGATCTAATTTGGTACCTGTGTACCAGGCCGGGTTCCATGCCTGTATGTGCACAGTGCTCAGGGTGACACTGGGATGTGGGGGATAACCAGTATTTCCAGGTGGGAAGGGAATGGATAAAGCATCTGTGGATGCCATATTAAAGCAAGAGGTCATCTGGAGCCATAAAATGCAATTTGGACTTCATATTGAAAAAACACAAGGAACAGACGAATCCTATCTAAGTAAAAGTTTATCTAAATGATGAAACAATGCCTTGGACTTCAGGATATGCCGACGGATCAGCGTAGGATGCTGTGACTTTTTTTTTTTCCTCCAAATTACCCAATAACAAGACAGCTTCATAATATATCACGTGGTTTACACCAAAAATAAAAATAAATTGCTATATGTCACAAGAAAGAATAGGTTCATAAACATCTTAGTCATCTTGAAAGATTTATTTTTCTATTTTTATTCATGAATCCTCCCCCAATAGGCCCATACTTAATAAATGGAGGGCCAGAGTTGATGATATATTTCATAAGTATTTATCGTGATAATTCTCTCCGTATTTCAATATTTTTCACAAAAAAACACCATAGAAGAGAACATGGAATTTAAGATACATGCCTATGAGTATCTGCTCTCAGCTTTCAGTGTGGTCTGTAGACCAGCAGCATGGGCACACCTGGAGCTTGTAAAATTTAAATAAAAAATGAATAAATCATTAGTACTCACTAAAAGCAACAACAAAGAGGTTGAGGTGATCTGTTTGCACATTAAAATGTGAAGGGAGGGCCGGCCCGGTGGCGCACTCGGTAGAGTGCGGTGCTTGGGAGCGCGGTGGCGCTCCCGCCGAGGGTTCGGATCCCATATAGAGACCGGTCCGCTCACTGGTTGAGCGCGGTATGGGCGCGACACTGAGGGTTGCGATTCTGTTACCGGTCACGAAAAAAGACAAAAAGGAAAAAAAAATGTGAAGGGAAAGTCAATATCCAAAATAAAACAAAGCACTCCCACTCACCCTGGGGGCAGGGAAGGGAGGCAGGATTCTGAAAGCCTCAGCCCATTCCTGCTCTCTGCAGCAGACACTAAAATCTGCAGTCAGGCAAACTTACCTTCTTTGTGCATCTGACTGTTTCTGCCCCCTTTTTCCCCTTTCACCAGCTTATATATAATTTATGTAAGTAATATTCTATTTCTGATTAAAACTTGACATTTAATCCAAATACACTGTAAACACAAAACAGTGATTTTCTGAATTGCAGTAAAGAATGTACACATAATAGCAAACTTTTTTTTTAAAGCAGTGTTAAATGAGACATGCTTTAAATACTTTTTGTTACAAGACTAAGATATAGAAGAGTTTCCAAGGATAGCAACCAAATTTACCTTCCAAAATGCTTTTTCTTAGCAATGTGTGAGCTATGCCTTTGATGATTTTTTAGAATAGCAAGAACAGCTCTGGAAGAGGAGGTGATAATGATTCCACTTTCCTCTGAGCTCCCAACAGGGTGGCCCTGAACTTGCAGGATTTTGTCTGCCTCACAAGCTCACACAGGGCTCAAGAGGTATGCGTAAGGCTCCATGAGTCATGAAACCCAGAAAGCGCATGCTAATTTTTGTGTACTTGTTGATCTATCAACTTTCCCAGGGAGACAGTAACAAGTTTTCACCAGATTCTTTAAGAGTTTTGGGATTCAAAAGAGAATCCGAAAGAATAGTCTTCAGACTTCTGTTCCTAGAGGGAAATTTTCGAGTTTATATATTCTGTATTACATTACCCAGTGAGTCTCACAAATAGTAATAAAGCAATGGTCAGAATCCTTGCATGTTCAGTAAACAACTACTTTCTCATTCCTTAGAGAAACTGTTCTTAAAATATGATCTGCAGTTAATAAATACCACTGATAATTGGGGTTTGTGGTCAAGCAAGTGTGTTTGTGGGGGGGAGGAGTATAGTGGATTGAATTGTGTCCTCACAAAACTCACTGAAACTTGGATTGTGTCCCCCAAGTTTTATGTATTAGAAACTTAGCCCCCACTGTTAAGAGGGTGGGAAATCCTATTATGGTAATTGTAAGGTGGGGCCTTAAAGAGGTGATTGGATTGTAGGACCATGCAGTAGTGAATGGATTAAAAATGGTGGTCATGGGCATGGTTCTGAGGGCTTTAAAAGAAGAGAAGATTCTGTCTTTCTCTCTCTCTGCTCTCTCTGCTTCCACCATCTTGCAACGTGAGACCCCTGGGTCACTGCTGCCACCACCAGATGGACTTTGAACTTCCCAGCCTCAGAAACGGTAAGCAATAAATTTTGTTTTCTTTGTAAATCACCCAGTTTCCATGTATTTTGTTATAAGCAACAAAAATGGACTAAGATGAGGAGAATGAAATTATGTAAATTTATTTACTATAGAATTTCTCATATCTCAGAATAACTCACTTAACCACAGACCCTCTTACTTTTTTTTTTTTTAATTCTGAGTAAATGTGCTGTGGCAACACTGTAGAAAACGCAGATCCCGTGGATGAATGTCTGTTCAGCCTCCTGGGGGCTTGGGTGGTAGTGCCACTTCCAGCTTGTTTCTCACGAAGACTCTTCCTTTATGCTCCAGCTGCATCGAGCGAATGCTAGGCTCCTGCACACACCGTTAGCTTTCTTGCTCTGTATCTATACTCCTGCATTTTCCTCTACCTGGAGTATCTCTGCCTGCCCGTCCTGCCACCTCGGCCTTTCTACTGGTTGACCTTGCTTATCCCTGAAGCCTCAGCTCAGGCACCACCACTCCAGGAAGTCTTCCCTGGTTGCTCCTCCTTAGACTGGTTCCATGTCTGTTCTCTCCACCTCCAGAACACTATGGATGTCGTTCTATTACGACATGCCCTTACAGAATCATAATTCTATGTCACTGGGCATGTAGCCCCTGCTAGACTGGGGATTCCTTAAGGACAGGAAATATGTTTTATTCATCTATTTTCCCAGCCCTCGGCATTGGTTTTGGTACAAGTGGGTGATGAATGTTTATTTTATGAAGGAATAGATGTGTGCATATGGATGATTCAGAAAACTGCACATTAGAATTCATTAGTTTAAAAGAGGGAAAAAGAGGGGAGAAAGACAAAGGGACGCAGCAAACTTTTAAACCTTGTGGAAACTTTATGAATTCCCAGTGTAGAATCTGACCATTTAGGGCACAGTAGCTAAGTCGGACCAGCCTTCAGGCAGGCTTCCGCTTCTGGGGCTGGCACTTCTGCAGTAGAAACCAGGCTGCACAGTGCGGCAAGGGCAAGGCTCTGCAGGGACGAGTGGCTGCTGGGCAACTGCTCTGACACGTGAGACACAGAGCAGCAGCACGCTGCCACCTATTTTTCCTCCTGGACAAACATTTATTTTGGGCAGTGGAAGAAAAGTGACATCCACATTTATATCTGAGCTCCCCCACCCCACCCGCTGCTTCCAGAGCACTGACATGGAACTCGCTCATGTCCCCTGTATGACTTTTATGGGTTCTTCCTTCCCTGCATGCCTCAGAGCTCCTGGAGAGATTTAGTAATGTTGGCCGCAGTGGCTCTGCCCACTGGGACCTGAGATTGATCCTGCTCAGCTCGGCACGCTTGGATACTTGATTTTGGAGACAGGTCAATGCCACTCATAGCTAGAGGACTTTCAGGTAGTAGCTTTTAGTTTAGCAAGAATTATTTTATCCAGTTGAGCAAACTTCCCAGAGCTACCCTCACATTCTGAAGTACCTCCCTGGACTCTTGCAGAGCATCTGTGAATGATGTGTGCCTTCTTCTTTACAAAGGGGGAAACATACAGATTCATATGAGCTCCATCCACCCATTCCAGCTCCGTGGTAGGTAAGGAGCCCTGCAGAGATGCAGGGAATCAATGTGCTTGTATCCAAGCTCCTGTGTGCCTGTTCTCTGACATCCTGGGGCCCTGGGGCACACACACCACCTCACACTCCTTGGTTTCCTTTCAGGCTAGTCCTGCTCAGCACCTGAACCATGTGTCCATGGAGCTCAGCACACTCGGACAGTAAAGGGACTTTAAGGAGTATCTTCCAGACTGCAGGTGCGGACCACATAGGACCGACCAGGCTGGCCTTAATGTTCCCCTCAGCTTGACTGATCTTTAGACAGGTTCTTCTGACCTCCCTTTTCATAGAAGAGTTTACTTTAGAAAAATTTGTCATTGTAAATTATTTCTCTGATGCTTTTAGATATGAATCTTCTCCTAGATTCTTGCCAGTTGTATAGCCCAGGAGAGTCTCTCTGAAGGATCTGGGAGCCATCCTTTGAAGTGTAGACATTGAAAGAGATCGAGCCCTCTCTCTGTGGGACGGTAGGAGCCTAATTCCTTGCTCCAAGTTGTAAAACTGCCACCTCTTATGAAGATAAGAGAATGCTTTTCTTTGGGTAAGGTCCATCAACACAAACGTTCTACGCCATCCTCCCGGCCCCCCACCCCAGCTCTTAACAACACGCCTGTCCTTCATTCGAAAAAAACTGAGCTCAGATTGAGTTCTGGCCTCTCTTCCCTATGGTAACAGTCTTGAAGAAAGTCTCCCTTGCCTGTCTGACTTCATCCTGTCAGTTTTCACTTTGACACAGTGCACTAGTGTAACTGATGCAAAAACTTGAAGGGGAGATTCTGTGATTGTTATGAAGGTGAAGAAATTTGGGTGCCAGGAGCTCCAGGACGAGCCCAGTTCTCCTGGTGAAATGTGCCTGACTTCTAGCAGGTGCCCTTCCCATCACCAGGTACCTCCTGCGTCCCTCCCCTGGCTGTGCCCTTTACTGAGGAGGTTTCATCAGAATCAGTGTTTCTGAAGATTGGGATGGAAGAGGGGCCCGCCAAGCCCTTCAAATGAGGCCACCGAGGCTTACAGGGAAGAGATGCCTCTCCTGCCTCTGCTCTAGGCAGCCCTTTAAGATTTTAAGAGAAAGAATTCCAATTCCACATAGGCTTCTCACCCCAGCTCTGTTCCCACCCAGATCACAGGACAATCCAAGGTCAATCTACAGTTGGGATCCAGCTCCTAGGGCACTGTTTGCCTCTCAGGACAGTCCTAGTGATGAAACGTGTTAACCAGCAGGAGGAGGTGTGTGGGCTTGGGAGGGGAGGCCGGTGGGCTGGGGACAAGGGACGAGCTATCCCCTCAGGGCCTCCTTCCCCAGATGGGCCCCAGAGATGTGGATCTGAACCCCAAGGAGGTGGGGGGGTATGAGGAAGATTCCCAGGGGGTCCCCTGAGGATCCAATGAGGGGTGCAACCTGGGTGTACGTGACAAAGGACAAGGGGCAGAGGAGGCACAGCCCAGCTCCCCCTGCCCCAGCCAGGTGCCTGGTGGGCCCGGTTAGGTAGGGAGCTCCCCAGGTCACCACACCTCACAGGCAGCAGGTGGCCAGGAGGTGCCAACATGAAAGACCAAAGGGGCGTCTTGAGCAGCAGGAGCTGGAGGCCTCCTGCAGCCCCTGCTGCCTGGCGGAACACACAGCGCGGGTTTCCTAGCCAGCAACCAACACCCCAAGCTTCATTTCAGACGCCCGCTGGAGGGGCAGCAAGAGCTGGCAGCATTTCTTCCTCTCTTTTCCAACTTCTCCCCATGTATTGACTGGCTTTCCCCACCTACGCAGGAAGGTCAGGAGAGCCAGGAGTCAGAGCGGGGTTTGTAGACTCCAGACCCCAGGGCCAGGGAGTGAGGCAGGACAGACTGCGCCCCAGAGCAGGCAGCCCTTCGCCTGTCGTTGGACGCCTGTGTGGCTTCCCAACAGGAGAAAATGGCATCATTGGAGTTCTTCAGGAGACACCACGGATCCCACAGCCCCAGGGGCAAACACACCGATACCTCCTGGCACAACTATTCGATGGAAAGAGGCATCGCGGTGCTAGGGAAGGACCCCTGGGCAGGTGAGAGAGGGCTTGTGCTTCTGCACCATCCATCTCTGGTATGGATTCAGGAGAAGGTGCTGCCAGGGAGGAGAGAGACACAGCATCCGATGGGGGTGGATGGTCTTTCTAGATGGATCCTAAGCATGCCGGCTCTTTCATCTGAATCCCATTTCTTTTCCTATCACAGAACGTTGAAAACTTGCAGGGGCTGGCAGCCAACTCTACCTGCAGATGGATTCATTTGGCCCACATAGTTTTTTTTTTTTTTTTTTTTAATGAATTACTTGCCAACATCTAAAAATGAGAAGATCANGCACTCAGCCTGCACCGCGCAGGGCAGCAGTCTGTGGCACTAAACGGTGGTTTCTTTGGACAGTGGAGAGCAGTGCAGCACCGTGGTGTGCCAACAACCCTAACATTCCTGCAGGCCAAGCAGCACTGGAGCATGCCACCCCTAAGTGGGAAAAGTCAGCAAGACAAAGAAAGATAGCGTTGAAAAACAGGAAGAAAAGGGGAAAAGCCAAGAGAAACTGCTTATATACTTTGAAATTTCACACTGAATTAACCAAGAGAAGTTCAGAAATTCATGAGGTTATGCTTCTTAACCTAAAATGAATATTATAAAATAAATAGATGCTGTGGCTTAAAACTAAGGTTTTATCTCCCTGAATTAAAAAATAAATCAGCAGAAAATAGACTTGAATTATCTCAGTGTTTGGCACTGCCATTGTAAATATTTCCAAAGAAAGCTGAAGACGGTACTTGTGTTAAGGAGAGGCCTCCCCTCCAGGTCAGTTTTTCTCCATGGTCACCGTGAATGTAGCTGAGACCCATAATGGACTATTACTGGTGTGGAAACCATGGCTAATAGGAATCATACAATAAAATGGGGGGAATGAGGAAATCTGTGAGCTCTGATGGAGCAGCTTCTAGGTATAGACATTGTACTGGCCCCTCCGCTCCTTACAGAATCCTCAAAATGATGCTGTGGAGTCAGAATCACTGTCTGCATCTGAGACAAGAGAAAACAGGAGCTTGGAGAAGTGGTGTGGCGTGCCTGAGGCCACACAGTACAAGTAACAACGCCTGGATCTAAATCCAGTTCACTTCCTTAAGATCCAGACTGGACCCCTGTCGTCTGCATGGGGCAGAGCCCCCAGTGAGAATACGTGCACACGCCCCGCAGCCGGGAACTCTGTCTCACCTTTAGCCACTCTCTGAGGCTTCCCTGCCAGCCCTCAGACTGTGCTCAGTTTCTTCCGAAAGGCCAAAACACACAATTTGGTGGTACTGTCCATATCCCAACCGCACCTTCCTGCATAACTTAATGCTCCCAAACTTCAACCCTGGGATGCGTAGCTTGTCCATGCAAGCAGGGGATGAGAGATTCCACCCTCTTTCTGGCTGTGCCCTTCCACACAATCCTAACAAGGTAGAGGAGTGAAATGAGCGTTAGGTAGACAAGAATAATGAGGAATCTGTGAAAAATAGAGAAGTAACAGGTGTCCGGCTGCAGACTCGTGCTCTAAGACAGAAATTACTCCTTGAACGAATGCAAGCACTTTCCATTTTAGAATTTCATTTAAGGAGGAAAATTCTGGGAGAATACTCTGTCTTGCAGTAGATTTTTTGGTACAAACTCGGCTGCCAACTAACTTGGAATCTTCTTTCTTGTAGCTTCATTACTACTCAATGCCTTGCACGAAGAAGATGCTTAAGATCAATTTATTAAATTGATAAAGTGAATAAGCAGATACAAGTGGGTTACTAGATTGATTTCTGGTTCTATTTAAAGTATGCAGTGAGTCAAGAATATATAAAGCTAAATAATATAATTTATTTTGTAGCATTTACCTATTCATGACCACAAAGCAGCTGACAAATGTTTATACATCTCACAGTCCAGGACAGCTGTCTACAGAGCTGTGTGTTAAAATGAATTCTTAAGATGATAAGAGAAAGGAAACAAGAGAAATAAAAATAAAAATTTAAAGGCAATACATAGATTTCCATGTGTTTTCATTTTAATAAATCATTAATAAAGAAAAATCCATGTCCTATAAATATAATCTGAAGTAGAAACTTTAGATGAATTAAGGTCAAGCTTCACGATTCCAAAGTCTTATGCTGGGGAGAATTTGATCCGTGAAATGTTGACAGAAAGAACGAGGCCACGTCTGTCCTTTGCAAGCCATTCTGTTTCAGGGAGTGCAGTCGAGTCTAAACACTTGCAGCTGGGTCTTTGGCACCCGCAGAAACACTGTCATAAATCTTGCTTAGTGAGTCCCCAGGAGTGGTGGCTAGCAACAATCACGTTAGCTTTTCTGCACCATTGCTATTATTAACCTGGGCCTGGCCCCAAGCACAGGCCACACAGAGCTTAACGGGAAAGGATCACAGAAGAGTTTCCTCACCCTTGTCAGGGTGAAATTAATCACCCTCTTCCCTTTCAGCATAGACACTTAGCATTGTGATCCTCCAACACGCGTGACCATTAAGAAGTGTTGGGAAAAAAACGCTCGCACACCTGCCAGGACCAGACAGCAACCGTACTAGGCTTTAAAGGAAACAGAGCACTGTGACCAAAAGTGGGTTTTGAAGCTACGAGGAGAACAAAGTGGTTGATCTCCCAAGTGCAGGGCAGTTGTTGTGTGTATGTCTTGACCNTAGACACTTAGCATTGTGATCCTCCAACACGCGTGACCATTAAGAAGTGTTGGGAAAAAAATGCTCGCACACCTGCCGGGACCAGACAGCAACTGTACTAGGCTTTAAAGGAAACAGAGCACTGTGACCAAAAGTGGGTTTTGAAGCTATTTTATTAAATTGATAAAGTGAATAAGCAGATACAAGTGGGTTACTAGATTGATTTCTGGTTCTATTTAAAGTATGCAGTGAGTCAAGAATATATAAAGCTAAATAATATAATTTATTTTGTAGCATTTACCTATTCATGACCACAAAGCAGCTGACAAATGTTTATACATCTCACAGTCCAGGACAGCTGTCTACAGAGCTGTGTGTTAAAATGAATTCTTAAGATGATAAGAGAAAGGAAACAAGAGAAATAAAAATAAAAATTTAAAGGCAATACATAGATTTCCATGTGTTTTCATTTTAATAAATCATTAATAAAGAAAAATCCATGTCCTATAAATATAATCTGAAGTAGAAACTTTAGATGAATTAAGGTCAAGCTTCACGATTCCAAAGTCTTATGCTGGGGAGAATTTGATCCGTGAAATGTTGACAGAAAGAACGAGGCCACGTCTGTCCTTTGCAAGCCATTCTGTTTCAGGGAGTGCAGTCGAGTCTAAACACTTGCAGCTGGGTCTTTGGCACCCGCAGAAACACTGTCATAAATCTTGCTTAGTGAGTCCCCAGGAGTGGTGGCTAGCAACAATCACGTTAGCTTTTCTGCACCATTGCTATTATTAACCTGGGCCTGGCCCCAAGCACAGGCCACACAGAGCTTAACGGGAAAGGATCACAGAAGAGTTTCCTCACCCTTGTCAGGGTGAAATTAATCACCCTCTTCCCTTTTAGACACTTAGCATTGTGATCCTCCAACACGCGTGACCATTAAGAAGTGTTGGGAAAAAAACGCTCGCACACCTGCCAGGACCAGACAGCAACCGTACTAGGCTTTAAAGGAAACAGAGCACTGTGACCAAAAGTGGGTTTTGAAGCTACGAGGAGAACAAAGTGGTTGATCTCCCAAGTGCAGGGCAGTTGTTGTGTGTATGTCTTGACCTCCGAGGACCTGTGATAGCCATTGGGCAGGGACAGTGTGGGCACACATGGGGCCGAATCTGGCTCACGGTGGTGCAGGCATTGTCCATATCGGGGCCTCTGCCTGCCCTGCTCCCCTCCAAAGGACAGACACCAACAGACTCAGGTTCAGTAAACCACTCTCCAGTGGATATGCTAAAAGGGAAAAGACTGAGTAGCAGTCACCATGAGCAGCAACGCAAGCATCGACACACATGGCCTGGGGATCTCCTGGACCTCTACCTTGGGTGTGGCTGGAGAAAAGCTCCTGCATTCAGACTGGCTTTGCTTTAAATCCTGTGTGTGTCCCCAGCCACTGTCACTGGCAGTCCCAAGCCTTCCTTTCCCGGGAGCCTCTACATTCATTCCCATCTCCCCAGCCATGGTGCTCTGGCTTCACTGTGACCACCTTCCTGGTTACCTTGGCTGTTCCTCCTCTTCTCTCTGAGGCCTGGGCTGTGTCCTGGTCCTTTCTTTAGATCCACTCGCCCTCTGGCCCAACCTAGATGCTGAAGATTTCCCAGCAGAGCTGTCTGTAGCTAGAAGCCTCCAAATCCAACATATGTGAACGGGAACTCCTGCATCCCCTCCATGCCCACCCAACAGGATGCAGCTCCACCCTACCCAGCCCAGACCCCTCCTAGCAATCACCCTGGACTCTTTCTCTCTCTTTGCCCTGTTCAGGTCTCCACTTGGGCAGCTCCTGTGCACCTGGTCTCCTTGTCTCCCCCCACCCCCTGCCCCTTGCTGCCCGCAGTGGCTGGCCTCAACCTAGAGCTGGCACCACCCTTCCGTAACAGAAGTGGAGCATGACGGTCCCTGTCCTCTGCTTCCCTGGGGGTCGAAATCCTACACAGCACCACATGATCTGAGCCCCGCCCACCCTGGTCTCACCCTGACTCCTTCACATTCTGCACACCCTGCCCCAGCCACACTGGCCGGAGCACCCCCCACCACGCCAAACTTCCTGTCTCCTACACGTCCTCAACAGGGGCTCTGCTCAGATGAAGCCTGCCCAGGGGCCCTGGTGTGTCCATCAGTGTCCATTCCCCTCAACATATTTATCGTATCTCAGGACCTGTTGGCTGTGCATCGTCTCTGTCATCCACCCCTCACAGCCCCACTCCCCCCAAACATCAGTCCCACAGCCAAGGTAGCTGCACTCTCTGCTGAAGTGTCTCAAGCAAAAGTGCCTGACTGAGAGCAGGGACTCACTGCATGTTTGTTGAACTCATCAATCTGAGTGTCTGTGGTGCGTGGGGTATGTGTGGGGGTTTGCATGGTGTGTGGTGTGTGTATCTACAGTGTGTGTGTTGGGGGTGCTGAGCCTACTAGCAAGGCTCACCCTGATGGGATAACTACCACCCTGTGCATTCTCCTTGGTGAACAGTCAATCCTGAAATCTATTCCCATGGAGCAGGACAGGATGGGCCATTAATTTTCTTTCCAGAATGTGCAAAACATGCTCTCAGGGAATTTCAGAGGCACCCACCTCCTCTACTCCAACACAGGTCAGAAAAACCAGCAGAGAGAAGCTTTTAATTGCATACCTGAGCCCATGGACACTATTTGAAAGTGCATTCTGGGCTAACATTCAGGTAAGAGCATCTGCTTACTATTCTCAGGTGCATGCTCTGCAGAAAGATAACAATAAAAATGGGAAATCTTCTGGAATTACATTGTCATTTGAAAGCCACATGAAGGACACATGTACATATCTTCGATGTTCTTGAATGAAGACATGAAACGTGGCAAATGATGGTCCTGTTCTTTATCAGTTCTGTGCTGAAACACTGATGGTAAGGAGTCGGGTGGGGTGGGGGGGCACTCACACCAAGCAAGCATGCGCCATGGGAGAACTCATCGGAGTCTCTGACTAAATGCATGACATTCATGCTTAAATCACTCACCACTCACATTAGCAAAATTCAAAGTCATTTTCCTTAACAAATGTAGGGACCAAAACCACTTTATCTTCATCTAGCAAGGCTTACTGACTGACATAAAGCCATCAAAAGAAAAATATGAAGTCTGTCTATTTTTCAAATCACACTAAAAAGAATAGGAATGCAATGTCTTTGACGTCAACAATATCAAGTTGTATGGGAAATGCGCAGATTTTGTAAAAGCTATAAGGCTGGAATCATCCCATGACAGGGTCCCCCCTACTGGCTCTGGCACCATTATCAATAGCTTCTGGATCATGACAGCCCTTGAGGGACAGTCACTGATATCTGTGCAAGGGACTCTCCAGCTAACATACACCCTCTGAGTGGCCAAGACTGCAGCCCAAAACCCCACTGGGGTCTTCAAGGTGGTCCTCACAGGCCAACTGGCCCCTTGACCATGAGGCTTAGGCCACAGGAAGCTTTAAGCCATTGGCCACCTCCTGTACCCATTCTCCTGGGCTCTCACCTGTCCTTATTTCATGTTCAGAAAAGACAAAGGGAAACTATCCCTTCTCTTGAGCTAAGGGCAACGCTGGCTTAGCTTCCTTTCTACTAGACTGTACCCAGGAACCCCAAATTTCTAACGGTGAAGTCATCTCTCAACCAGGGCTGTATGGGACTGTGTCACTGCACCATCTCAGACAGAAGAAGGAGGGGCAACTGGAGTCCAGAGAGGTGAATTTCAATTTCTGTTGCATCTGTCCCGTGTGTGTGTGTGTGTTTGTGTGTTCCAGGATGTCCTGGATCCTCCTCCTGGAGGGTGGAGGAAAGAACTGGCCTAGAGAGGTGGTTCTGAAAGTGGGGTCCCTGAACCAGCGGCCTCAGTATCACCTGGGAATTTGCTAGACATGCAGATTCTTGGGCCCACCCTAGATCTGCTAAACCTGAAGCTCTGGCGGTGGGGACCAGCAATTTGTGTTTTAACAGATATTGACGCAACAAAAGTCTCAGAACCGCTGGGCTGACAGGACTCATTTTCTCTTTTGAGCCTTCATAAGAGAGAGTTCCCAGGTCCATGTTTGAATGTAGCCCAATGCAGGAAACAGCCACCACTTGTCTATTTCACCTCTATTTCCTTGTGCATCTGGTGACAAATAAACATGGTCCATAAGGCAATTCTGTGTGAGGACAACCCGGCCCAGCACATTAAAAGGGAGAACATTCCAGTCTTTGCCATCACCACTGCAATATGGTTCCAAGTCGTATGGCATGGATAAAACATTTTCCTGAAGACACACTGCCCATCAAGAAACCCTATTCACAACCACCAACCTGCACACCAAAATGAAAAGTCTGTCCACGTGCTACCTTCACTTTGGTTTTCCCTTTCTTTTTTCAAAAATACATCGTGTTGTGTGTATTTGAGGTCTACAACATGTTACCGGATACAAATAGATAGTAAAAGGGTTACCACAATGAAGCAAAATAACAGATCCTTCATCTCACATAGTTACTTTTTGTGTGTGTGACAAGAGCAGATATAGTTTACCTATTTAACAAAAATCCCTAGCACAATATAATTTTATTAACTATAGCCCCCGTGTTGTTACATTAGATCTATAGACTTGCTCTTTCTAACTTTTTTTTGTAATCTGTTACTGCATCTGACATATTTGCAACAAAAGCTACTGGCTGGAAATGAGGAAGTCAAAGAAAATGCTTTAATGAAACCATTTAGATTCTCATCTAATTCTTTTTATCAAGCCTAAACTCTCATTATTTATTTTGAGTTCCCTTCTATTTTGCTCATTCACATCCATTTGACTAACTTTTAGTTTACAAAGCTACTTCTAAAAACAATGTGTGTGTGTTTTCTTTTGTCCCTTATTTTATGATCTCCACTACTTCTATGTGCACTTCCTCCTCAGAAGGGCTAGCATCTGGCAGCTCCCTATGCACTCCTCTCCTGGAGAATCTGCCCACTGTTTTCTTCCTTCATCCATTCGATAAGTCACGAGATCCTGAGACATTCCGTTCCCTAAGCTGATTGGGTCTGTATGAGCTTTAACAGCTAATGAGCAGAACCATGTGCGTGCTCGCCACCAGGGGAGCTGAGATCCAATTCCAGCTGAGCTCAGGTGTGCAGAAGTAGAGCATTCCTGCCAGAGAGGTGCTTGACTGCGTCCTTGTTCTTCTGAGTCACAAAACCCTGAGTCCTGGCTCCCCAAATGCACTGCACTCCAGCAAACAGCTGCTAGAAGCTTCTGCTGGTCTGTTGTGATTGCTAGAATGGACACACAGTGCCAAGCACTCAGTAGGCTCTTAGGCAACATTCCTAAACAAATGGATGTGTGAAGGAACGAAGGCTCAGCACAAGAGGCCATTCTATCACCTCTGAAATTTAAACAGGTGTTGTTTGTTTTGAGAATCATTAGAAAAGCTAACATCTTATGCTATGGGAGTTGGAATCAGTCAAAGGCAAGAGTTTTCCTTTTCCTTCAGTTATTTTGAAAACGTGTAAGAGTCTTTAAAGAATGTTTTCCAGGGAAATATGAAGGTGTGTTCCCCACCAACATGTCAGGGCACCTGTGAGACAAGTAATACTGTTACTGCTCCTATGGTTTTATCACTGCCAGAAGCCACAGTGATTGCAACTGTGCATTAAAGGACTCATGATCATCACGATGGCTGTTTTAATAACAACAAGCTAAAAAAAACAAAAAAAGGATTTGACACCAACAGATCCATCAGGAAAGGGTTGAGTTTGGTTTTGTGGGTGAATGGTGTCATAAGTGCCTGTGACAGATCTGACCACAGACTAGCCCGACTGTGACAACTGGCCACAGGAGAACTGCTCATTAAAGGACACTCCTCCTCAGAGTGTTGCTCACATTCCACATTCCTGAGAACCATGAGGGTCTATACCAAGACCCCTGAAACCAAAGGTTCCAGGCTGAGAACCTTGTGTGGCTTCTCACCTAGGCTGTTAATTTTTCTTAGAGTAGACCACTGCATATGCATTTTGGATTGCTCATTATCTTTAACGTCATGGGGTCAAAGTCTACAAATCCAGAATAAAAGTTAGTGGAGATAATTATTTCTTTTGTTGAATTTCGAGCTCCATATCTTATTCTCGTGTGTTCCCAGTAACTAGCACAGTCCCCACCTTAAAGTGCTGGCTCAACAAGTTTGCTGAATGAAGTTGTAAGGATTTGGGAGTGGGGGATGTGTTGTAAACCTAAACTCACTCCCTAAGTATAAGGTGTTTTATCATTGTGATGGCCTTTGGATACTATCACTTACTGTCACAGTCCATCATATCAGATTACCACTTGCTTATATTCATATCATTTACTTCCTGTCATGGTTCCTGACAGCTCCCACTGTCTGTGTTTTCCTTTTCACATGGCCATCCCTGTACAACGTTGCCGCTCTCTGTGAGGGTAGCTACAGTGGTGCACCTCACTGTGCAGACCCTGAGGAAGGGGACAGCAGCACAGGGCCAGAACCTGGAGTCCTGAGGGACTCATCCTGGTCTCCCTCTGAGCTGCATTTCCTCTGAGACCACTCACTGTTTCAGACGGTTTTTTGGGGTTGTTATTCTGCACATAATAAGGTTTCAAAACCTATAAAAAGAGAATTTGTTTCACTGCCTGTAAACATTCAAACCATCTCTGTAATTATAAGACGAGTGACAACAGGTGAATTTTCCTGAGCAAGGACTCCCCAGGTTCCATCTCCCTGTAGAAAAGTGTCATGAGGGAGCCTCTCTGGGGAAGGTCAACAGAGCAGTGTCAACCATGTGATGAGCAACCTGTGGAGTGACTGTTAAGTCAGCACGAATTCATTCATAAATGTCAAATAGGAGCCTACTTTGTTCTGGGAACTACTCTAGTTAATACAGCACAAGAGCTACCATACAATGACCCATAATGCCACCATCCCTGCCATCAATACAACCACCCACAATGCCACTGTCCCTGCCATCAATGAGTTACAGGTGTTCTTTGGGTGGAAAGGGTAGAGAAAGGGCAAGATAATACAAACACACAAGTAAGGATCACTAGTTGAAGTATGCTTCGCAAACTTACTTGAGTGGTAATGTGCATGGTATTTTGCTTAATTTGAGTATAAACATGTGATTACAATGTAGACACTTGATGAGATTAGGGCTGCCACCTAGGGAAGTAAAAGGAAAAAGGAAAGGACTGGCTGACCAGCCACTGCCAGGATGGGGATTTGGAGAAGTCAGGAAGCCATGGAGCTGTTCTGGCTCGTCCACACAGAGAGAAGTGATGAGATTAGGGCTGCCACCTAGGGAAGTAAAAGGAAAAAGGAAAGGACTGGCTGACCAGGCACTGCCAGGATGGGGATTTGGAGAAGTCAGGAAGCCATGGAGCTGTTCTGGCTCGTCCACACAGAGAGAAATGCAGGTTTGTTTAGAACATGTGGCTACCAGTCAATCAAGCACTTATTTGTGAAACGATTTATTTTTTCATTTAAAAATATTCCATGCTTAGGCAGAAAGCCAAAAAGAATCTCCTACAATCTCACCATCCAGAGGCAACCCCTGTTAGCACTTGGCGCATTAAAACACAGGTTTTCTCTGCCTATGTCATAAGCATTTTTATACAAATGTGATCTACTGTCATAATGCTTTCTACTTTGCTTTATCCACTTAAAATATATAATGCACACATTTCTATTACATTCCACATTCATTTACAACATCATCTTAACAGCTGCATAGTATTTCATTGCATGATTTTTTTTTTTTTACTTAATCTCCTGCTGTTGAACAGGTTGTTTTCAATGTTTCATGCTTAGAGAATATCCTGTAGGTAGATTTCTAGAATTATAATTTCTGAGTCAAGCAAATGAATGTGTTTAAGGCTTCTGATACAAAAGTGTTCCCCAGAAGGCTGTATCTATGTTTCTTTTTATAAACAGTGACGGATGTTGCCATTAAAAAATTAACAAATAGAAAAAGGATTTAAGTTTTCTTAGTTTTTCTTCCTTTTTTTAAAATTTCCACTAATTTCATTACTAGTAATATTGGAATATTTTTCAGGTCTAACTAACAATTTGTCCTGTGAAATAACTTTTTTTCCTTTTTTCCCTCTAGGGATATTATTGTATTGATTTAAGATATTTTTTCCTATATTAAAGTTTTTGTGTCAATATGTTATGAATATTTTTCCTGCTGTATTTCTGCCTTATAATTTTGTTTATGATATTTTTGACTTACAGAAATTTAATGTGTGTGTTAATTATTTATTTGTATTAATATTTTTGCATTCAATTTCATGCTTACAATGGCTTGCTAGCCTAAGATGTGCCTCTGTTTCACTACAGTGCTTTTATTCACATGTGCCTGGCAAAAATCTCCTACGTCCACCCTGCCCTACAGTGGGTGCTGAGAACACGAGGGGCAACTGTAGGAGGTCCTCCTCTGCCCACGACAACTGACAATTCAAGTGGATGCATTTAGCTAACAGGCACCGATAGAGAACTGTAACACCCTTCTTGATTATCTAACACACATGGTCATTTGGTGGCTTTATACTTTCCAAGGCAGCTCTTGCCAGTTTGTGACAATGCTGAATCTTAGGAAGTTCTTCCTTAAACTGAGTCAAAATCTGCCTCCTGGTGATGTTTACATATTGGTACAGGGTCAGAGCTCTCCAGTAGTCAAAGATCATTCAAGCCTGATGGGCGGCTGAACTGGAAGACACAAGCCCACTTCTGGTGTGATACGCTAAAATCCCATTCTTTTCTTTCTTCCTTCCTCTGAGATTCTTTTGCCCCTCTCCACAGAATTACTTGTTGAGGACAGATAGACTTTGGGTAGGTGGCTGCATGGTGGCATTTCGGGCTGGAAAAGCGTTAAGCACAGGAACGCAGGGGAAATGCATTTCTAGAGCACAGCAAGGTGCATAATCAGGATGAGGCAGAGAAGCTGTGTAAAGAAGGAACGTGGACAAGGTCAGCCAGGCCACATTCAGGGTTCAGGTCTTTACCTCAAAGTGCATTCAACGGAGAGCAATTAGCAACTGAAGTGTCTCTGTGCCGGGGAGGACGTAATTATTAATTGTTACAAACACGTATGAATTAAAATATTATAATGATCACTTTAAGAACATTAATGTAATGGGTGTGGGGAGAGTGATTAGGAGGTAATAAGAACCAAGAACCAGCCACGACCGCAGGAAGGAAAGGGAAGGAAAGCTTCTGGGAGACATTGGGGGAAGAACCGTCCAGAGGACACAGCCGAGGGGCAGAGGAAGGACAGGCCTTCCAAGGTCCCAGGCTGGAAAGCAGCTTTGGTGAGGTGTCATAGGAACAACAGGTGCCTGGTGCTTATTGGCTATTTGCACTTCTTGTGAGTTTCTGTTTCATTCCCGCACCCACTTTTCTACCAGAAAGCGTACGGCATGAAGAAAGCAAAGCTCTTAGGGCATTCGACCAACAGCTCTGATGGAAGACGGGACATCTAGCAAATTCTGGTCAAACGGGTGAATGTGGGTGGAGAGTCTGAAAGCTGGGTCAAGAAGGAGAAAAGGAATGAGGTGGAGAGAAATCCCCCTCACAATCCCCCCCGCCTTGCAAATGAGGGGACAGTCATTTATTGAGCACCAACAAGTGGCTCACCAAAGAGGTGAGAACCTGAATCAAATCAGGTGGCAGCAAGGGGCTGAGCTGGGACAGCCAGGGGTCTGATGAACTAGAAAAGAAGAGGACTAGCATACGAGGCTTTCTTCAGATAAGACGTCGTAGCACGCAGAACAGCCTACGAGAGCTGAAGTGGGGGTTTTGTCCCTCCATGGCCTCCTCGGTGATGATGGTCTTTATGGCATTTCTGAGCATGAAGCAGTTGGAAAGGTCATTTATTTCTTCCAGTGTTTTAATAATCAGCTGATTTTACAAATATCAAGAAATGATTGGCACCTTATCAATAACCCTTTTTCGATATAAAAGCCACAATTTTGTTCCCTTTTATATTAGCTTTATATGTGTTTGTTTCAGTTGCTGGGAAAAAAAAATAACAGCATCTATAAAATACAGCATATTCCTAAGAATTTGCCTGGAGACATAGGCAAACGTGTGTGTCTTGAGTATTAAACAAAGATTGTGGTCTATGCAATTTAACTGTTCTACAGAACGTATTATATAGCAACAAAAATTTTTAAAACAAGATATGTCATGAGTTTACATTTCTCTTTAAAGTCATCTGTGGTACAATGTGAAATGTCATTTTTTTTCCATCAGCTGTAAAGAACTAGATCATATAGTTTCCCCCATTTGTCCTGGCTGCTAAAATCTAAGAAATTACACTTAGTTCTTAGTTCTGCTAAAATCTAAGAAATTACACAATCCTTCTTTTATGTACTGTGGATGTGGACAAGAGGCTGCCAGAATATTTCTCATAACAGCTCTATTTCTCTAATATCCAGTGTACATATCTCAAACTACTTTAATATTACATTTTAATATTTAATGTTACAGTATAAAACACAATTGCATTTTGTAATGCAATCTGTTTAAGTTAATGGGAAGGAAAAGAGCATATTAGTGGATTTGCATACACTTAAGGAGCTCAAAAGCTCTCACACAGAGAAACGATAAATTTTTGAGAGGATAAATATGCTAACTACCCTGATCTGACCACCACACATTATATATAGGTATGAAAATATAACTCTGTACCCCAGAAATATGTACAATCAATGTATTTCAGTAAAAAAATTAATAAATTCCTTTTTTAAAAATGGCAGCTCTATGTAAGTAGTTCATCCTTGAGATGACCTCATAGGAGCAAACTACCAAATTATTACTTTGCAGTGAATATTAATATATCTCACTATATTTTATAGAAAGAACAAATGAACAGGAAAACTTATCTTTGAGCAAGGCGATAGACCTTGGGGACAATTTTCCAGTATAATTCAGGATATGCCCATAACCCCACCCTGAGGTGACTCCATGAGTAGGATGTGGATGGGAAGCAGCAGACACTGGTGGAGGGGTTGGCACTGGCAGGTGCACATGATGCCACATCCAGCAAAATGCTCCAGCCACACTGGGAAGGGGTCAGGTCCTCCATGCAGCTACTGCAAATGCACTGCAGCACTGAGTCAGCACTCAAGCCCAGCCCATCTACAGAATGCTGGACACAAGGAACGCATTCCAGAGTCGGGAACCTGTTTCCACAGGCAGCACATTCCATGATGTGGACTCAGGAGTCAGTTCTCTCCTGCCTGGAGTCACTTCACCTCTGCATATTTTGCTTCCTTCCTACAGGGCTACCACTAGCAGTGATGACAACGTGCACATTATAAACATGCTCATTTAATTTCACAACAACTCTGAGGTAGGTATTATATGCATCATCATACTGCTCAAAAAAAAAAAAAAGCACAGGAAAGTGAAATAATTTGCATGTGAAACATCTGTCTAATTCCAAAGCTCAATTGCTTAACCACATACTACATGAGGGTACCTCAAAAAGTTCATAGAAAAATAGAATTTTTAAAAAACCACTAATATTTTCATGAACTTTTTGAAGTATCCTCATATATATCTTCATGAAATGGAAATTATTACCCATCTGTTCTACTTCCCAGGATTATTGTGCATGGATCAAATGAGTTAATACACATAAAGGGCTATGGAAAACACAGCATTACATAAATGCAGAGTGTTATACTTTATTTTCAATTCTATTGCTGAATGGCGAAGCATGTATTTTTAACTGAATTATTTTGCAATTTATAACCTGTCTATATTCTTAAAATAATTAAGATGGCTTATCATATTAAAATGGATAAAACAGGAAAATTCATGTAAAGAAATAGAAGTAATATCAGAAACTATTTTCAAGGAAGGGAGACAGACCTTTAGCTAGAACTTGAGGTGAAATGGTTTTTATATTGTGAACTAAGTGTAATTTCTTTTTTTTTTT